>NW_028294945.1:0-138000 GCF_964341445.2 Mesoplodon mirus | reverse complement strand
TCAACGAATTCTCACCCTCCTGGTGCTCCGATTTGACTTTCCAATTGCTTTACTATCAATCTCCCAACTTGGAGAGACAACCGCTTTAACCTCCTGGTTCGCACAGGTTGCCAATTTGACAGTGGAAGAAAGGGAAGAGGGAGAACCAATGAAAGAGTAGCTGTTAGGCATTTGGACGGTCACATGTCACTCTTATTTCCCAGGAGGAAGAAGAATTAACCAAAGTCTCAGCCACCCACGGGAACCAGTATAGTTCCTGAACCAAAATATTGGACATGCGTTCAGCTAACAAAAAAAGAGTTAAATAATGGAGCTCAGGGGCACAGCAATACACAAACAGGCAGAGTAATAAAGGACAACTATCATGCAAAAATCTGTTGAGGGAAGGCAACGAGACGGACATGAATGTGAGGCAGAATAGCAGGAAACAGATTTCAATAGGTACGTTGGAATTGACTTTAAAGCACAGGAAGAGGGGCACAACTTCGACAATGATGCACTTGGCCAAAAAGGGCGTATGGGTTTTCTCCTGAATATATTCAGGAGAGAATGCATATGCCCTTTTTGGCCCAGCAAGCAAGCAGACAATGCAAATGTGCACTACTAAGAAGTATCACTTCCCACCGGTCAAAAGTGACTTCCACAAAATATGTAAAATTCAGAAAGGCAAGACAGGCCCTGGAGAACAGGGAGCCTTGTTATGCTGTTGGGCAGGATGTAAATTGCCAACTGCCTCTCTGGAAGAGTGCATTGTGTTCCCTAAAACAAGTAAACAACAGAGCTACAGAACCAAGGGCACTTCCAGTCTAGGGAATATACCTTGGGAAAACTGAAAATCAATAAGACAGAGCCACCCCAAAATTTAGGAATGCACTGCTTACAAGAAAATCAAATTGGGTACACCTTAAGTATCCCAGGAAAGATAAAAATGGTTCAAAAAATTGTGTTATTTACGTATGATGGAATATCCCTCAGCCATGAAATCAATGTCATAAGACCAGTAGCAGCAAAATGACTGGATTCAGGTACGATGATTGTAAGTGAAATAAGTCACACAGAAAAATAAGCTTATCATAAGATATCACTTATGAAGATCTTGTAAACATGGCAACACATGAACTGAGTTAGGAAAGAGAACACAGTCTCACATTTAGAAAACACTCTTATGCCTGCTTAATTGGGAAAGAGAGGTGGGTGATGCATAAAACCAGAGTTTGATATAAGCACAGGTACCATTCCAAAAACCAACTATGGAATAGACAAGACCTACCTATACCTTCCTCAGTGAAAGGGACTCCAAACCCCATATTTCCCGCAGAGGAATATATCTGACTAGTAAGAATCTTAAAACCTATGTTTTGATATGTCTCCGTAAGGGAAACAAGTGTGTCTAGACTGGCATAAACATGGCAGCGAGAATCAGCTCAAACCCACTATAAAAAGGAATTTCAAAAACAAAACAAAAAAACAGGGACATTCTTTACAATTCCTTCAGGGTCTCTGATGAAACCTGGAATGACCCTGTCTACAATGAGAGCTGGATGTGGCATAAGGTTGGACACTTGGGACTGAGAGGATTGGTGAGACTGGGTGAGCAAATGCAGACCCTTTAAAGCAATAATGCATGGAACCCATTCCATGAGTCCCAACTCTACAGGTTGAAGGGAATATTACTACAGCTATAACATGTACGGGAAACCTAGAGAATGGACACACTGTGAATACTAAAGTTTTCTAAAACTCAATGAATAGTTCCTCTCCTGGTGCTCCAGTTTGACTTTCCAACTGCTTTACTATCAATCTCCCAACTTGGAGAGACAGCCCTTTTAACCTCCTGGTACTCACAGGTTGCCAATTTGGCAGAGGATGAAAGGGAAGAGGGAGAACCAATGAGAGAGTAGCTGTTAGGCATTTGGACGGGCATATGTCACTCTAATTTCCCGGCAGGAAGAAGAATGAACCAAAGTGGCAACCACCGCCCGGAAACGAGTATAGGTCCTGAACCAAAATTTTGCACATGCGTTCAGCTCACAAAAAAACGAGTTGAAAAATGGAGTTCAAGGGCACAGCAATTCAAAAATTGGCAAAGTAATAAAGGACAACTATCATCCAAAAATCTGTTGAGGGAAGGCAACGAGGCGGACTTGAATGCGAGGCAGAACAGCAGGAAACAGATTGGAAGAGGTACATTGGAATCACCTGTAAAGCACAGGAAGAGGGGCACAACTTCGACAATGATGCACTTGGCCAAAAAGGGCGTATGCATTTTCTCCTGTATATATGCAGTAGAAAACGCATACGCCCTTTTTGGCCAAGCAAGCAAGCGGGCAATGCAAATCTGCACTACAAAGAAGTATCACTTCCCACCCGTCAAAAGGGACATCCACAAAATGTGTAAAAACCAGAAAGGCAAGACAGGCCCTGGAGAAGAGGGAGGCCTTTTTATGCTGATGGGTGGGATGTAAATTGCCAACTGCCTCACTGGATGAGTGCATTGTGTTCCCTAAAACAAGTAAACAACAGAGCTACAGAGCCAAGGGCACTTCCTCTCTAGGGAATATACCTTGGGAAAACTGAAAATCAATAAGACAGAGCCACCCCAAAATTTAGGGCTGCACTGCTTACAAGAACCTCAACTTGGGTACACCTTAAATATCCCAGGAAATATAAAAATGGTTCAAAAAATTGAGGTACTTACGTACGATGGTATATCCCTCAGCCATGAAATCAATGTCATAAGACCAGTAGCAGCAAAATGATTGGATTCAGGTACGATGATTCTAAGTGAAATAAGTCACACAGAAAATGAAGCTTATCATAAGATATCACTTATGAAGATCCTATAAACATGGGTACACATGATCTGAGGTAGGAAAGAGAACAGAGTCTCACATTTAGAAAACACTCTTATGCCTGCTTAAGGGGGAAGGAGAGTTGGGTTGATGCATAAAACCAGAGTTTGATATAAGCACAGGAACCTTTCCAAAAACCAACTATGGAATAGACAAGACCTACCTATACCTTCCTCAGTGAAAGGGACTCAAAACCCCATATTTTCCTCAGAGAAATATATCTGACTAGTAAGAATCTTAAAACCTATGTATTGATATGTCTCCGTAAGGGAATCAAGTGAGTCTAGACTGGCATAAACATGGCAGTTATAATCAGCTGAAACCCACTATAAATAGGAATTTCAAAAACAAAACAGTAAAACAGGGACATTCTTTAAAATTCCTTCAGGGACTCTGTTGAAACCTGGAATGACCCTGTCTACAATGACAGCTAGATGTGGCATAAGGTTGGACACTTGGGACTGAGAGGATTGGTGAGATGGGGTGAGCAAATGCAGAAACTTTAAAGCAATAATGCATGGCACCCATTCCATGGGTCCCAACTCTCCAGGTTGAATGGAATATTACTACAGCTATAACATGTATGTGAAACCTAGAGAATGGACACACTGTGAATACGAAAGGTTTCTAAAACTCAACGAATAGTCCCTCTCCTGGTGCTCCAGTTTGACTTTCCAACTGCTTCACTATCAATCTCCCAACTTGGGGAGACAGCCCCTTTAACCCCCTGTTTCTCACAGGTTGCCAATTTGGCAGAGGATGAAATGGAAGAGGGAGAACCAATGAGAGAGTAGCTGTTAGGCATTTGGACGGGCATATATCACTCTAATTTCCCGGCAGGAAGAAGAATTAACAAAAGTTGCAACCACCCACCGGTAACCAGTATAGGTCCTGAACCAAAATTTTGCACATGCGTTCAGCTCACAAAAAAACGAGTTGAAAAATGGAGTTCAAGGGCACAGCAATTCACAAACTGGCAAAGTAATAAAGGACAACTATCATCCAAAAATCTGTTGAGGGAAGGCAACGAAGCGGACTTGAATGCGAGGCAGAACAGCAGGAAACAGATTGGAAGAGGTACATTGGAATCACCTGTAAAGCACAGGAAGAGGGGCACAACTTCGACAATGATCCAGTTGGCCAAGAAGTGCGTATGCATTTTCCCCTGAATATATGCAGGAGAAAACGCATACGCACATCTTGGCCAAGCAAGCAACCGGGCAATGCAAATCTGCACTACAAAGAAGTGTCACTTCCCACAGGTCAAAAGGGACATCCACAAAATATGTAAAAACCAGAAGGGCAAGACAGGCCCTGGAGAACAGGGAGCCTTGTTATGCTGATGCCCGGGATGTAAATTGCAAACTGCCTCACTGGAGGAGTGCATTGTGTTCCCTAAAACAAGTAAACAACAGAGCTACAGAGCCAAGGGCACTTGCAGTCTAGGGAATATACCTTGGGAAAACTGAAAATCAATAAGACAGAGCCACCCCAAATTTAGGGCTGCACTGCTTACAAGAAACTCAACTTGGGTACACCTTAAATATCCCAGGAAAGATAAAAATTGTTCAAAAATTTGTGGTACTTACGTAAGACGGAATATCCCTCAGCCATGAAATCAATGTCATAAGACCAATAGCAGCAAAATGAGTGGATTTATGTACGATGATTCTAAGTGAAATAAGTCACACAGAAAAAGAAACTCATCATAAGATATCACTTTTGAAGATCCTGTAATCATGGCTACACTTGAACTGAGTTAGGAAAGAGAACAGAGTCTCACATTTAGAAAACACTCTTATGCCTGCTTAATGGGGAAGGAGAGGTGGGGTGATGCATAAAACCAGAGATTGATATAAGCACTGGTAGCGTTCCAAAACCAACTATGGAATAGACAAGACCTACCCCTTCCTCAGTGAAAGGGACTCAAAACACCATATTTCCCGCAGAGGAATATATCTGACTAGTAAGAATCTTAAAACCTATGTATTGATATGTCTCCGTATGGGAATCAAGTGTGTCTAGACTGGCATAAACATGGTAGCGAGAATCAGCTCAAACCCACTATGAAAAGGAATTTGAAAAACAATAAAACAGGGAAATTCTTTACAATTCCTTCAGGCTCTCTGATGAAACCTGGAATGACCATATCTCCAATGACAGCTGGATGTCGCAAAAGGCTGGACACATGGGACTGAGAGGATTGGTGAGATTGGGTGAGCAAATGCAGACCCTTTAAAGCAATAATGCATGGCACCCATTCCATGGGTCCCATGTCTCCCGGTTAAAGGGAATATTACTACAGCTATAACATGTACGGGAAACCTAGAGAATGGACACACTGTGAATACGAAAGGTCTCTAAAACTCAATAAGCAGTCCCTCTCCTGGTGCTCCTGTTTGACTTTCCAACTGCTTTACTATCAATCTTCCAGCTTGGAGAGACTGCAGCTTTAACCTCCTGGTTGGCACAAGTTGCCAATTTGACAGTGGATGAAAGGGAAGAGGGAGAACCAATGAAAGAGTAGCTGTTAGGCATTTTGATGGGCACATGTCACTCTTATTTCCCGGGAGGAAGAAGAATTAACCAAAGTCTCAGCCACCCACGGGAACCAGTATAGGTCCTGAACCAAAATTTTGGACTTGCGGTCTGCTCACAAAAAACGAATTTATAAATGGAGCTCAGGGGCACAGCAATTCAGAAACTGGCAGAGGAATAAAGGACAACTATCGCCCAAAAATCTGCTGAGGGAAGGCAACGAGGCGGACTTGAAAGCGAGGCAGTATAGCAGGAAACAGATTTCAAGAGGTATGTTGGAATCGCCTTTAAAGCACAGGAAGAGGGGCACAACTTCAACAATGATGCACTTGCCCAAAAAGGGCGTATATGTTTTCTCCTGAATATATGCAGGAGAACACGCATACACCCTTTTTGGCCAAGCAAGCAAGTGGGCAATGCAAATCTGCACAACAAAGAAGTATCACTTCCCACTGGTCGAAAGGGATATCTGCAAAATATGTAAAAACCTGAAAGGCAAGACAGGCCCTGGAGACCAGGGAGCCTTGTTATGCTGATTTCGGGATGTAAATTGCCAACTGCCTCTCTGGAGGAGTGCATTGTGTTCCCTAAAACAAGTAAACAACAGAGCTACAGAGTCAAGGGCACTTCCAGTCTAGGAAATATACCTTGGGAAAACTGAAAATCAATAAGACAGAGACACCACAAAATTTAGGGCTTCACTGCTTACAAGAACCTCAACTTGGGTATACCTTAAATATCCCAGGAAAGACAAAAATGGTTCAAGAAATTGTGGTACTTACGTACGATGGTATATCCCTCAGCCATGAAATCAATTTCATAAGGCCAGTAGCAGCAAAATAAGTGGATTCAGGTACGATGATTGTAAGTGAAATAAGTCACTCAGAAAAAGAAACTTATCATAAGATATCACTTATGAAGGTCCTGTAAACATGGCCTCACATGAACTGATTTAGGAAAGATACCAGAGTAACGAATCTTATCATAAGATATCACTCATAGCGGGAATGTACACATGGCTACACATGAACAGATTTACAAACACAACGGAGTCACAAATTTAGAAAACAAGCTTCTGCCTGCTTAATGGGAAAGGTGAGGTGGGGTGATGCATAAAATCACAGTTTTAAATTAGCACAGATACCGTTACATAAACCAAGTATGTAATAGACAACACCTAATCCCGCCACAATGAACTGGACTCAACATCCCCTATTCATTGCAAGGAATATGTCTGACTCTCAGTATTTTAAAACATATGTATTCTCATGTCTCCATAAAGGAATAATGTGTGTGTATAACGACATGAACATAGCACTGAAATTCAGTTAAACCCACTTATAAAAATAAATTTCAAAAGCAAAATGCAAAAACAGCGAAAGAGTGAGAAAGTATTAAAAATTTCGTTCAGGGCCTGTGATACAACCTGGATTGACCACCTTTACACCCACAGCTGGATGAGACATAAGACTGGACACTTGGGGCTGACAAGATTGCTGAGGTTGTGTGAGCAAAAGAACACCACTTAGAGCAATACTGTGTGCTACCCATTCTAGTGGTCCCAACTCTCCAGGTTTAAGGGAATCTTCCTACAGTTAAAACATGCATGGGAAACCCAGTGGATGGTACACTGTGTAATTGGGAAAGTTTTCTAAAAGGTACCTCATTTTTCCTTTTGTCGTGCTCGGCTTCGCCATTCCATCTGCATTCCTCAAAATCTCCCCACTTGGAGTGTCAGCGCCTTTACCCTCCTGATATGCACAGTTTGCAAATTGTGCAGAGGATGAACAGGAAGAGGGGGAATAAATGAGAGATTAGCTGTAGGTGTTTGGATGGGCACATGTCACTCTAGTTTCCCACCAGGAAGAAGAATTAAACAAAGGCTCAGCCTGAAGCCCTGGAACCAGACTAGTGCCTAAAGCCATCCTGTGGTATTGCAGCCAGCTCACAAAGAGGCGAGTTGAAAAATGGAAATCAGGGGCACAGCAATTCACAAACTTGCAGAGTTATAAAGGACAACTATCATCCAGAAATATATTGAGGAAAGGCAGTGAAGAGGATTTGAATGCAAGGCAGAATTGAAGGAAACAGATTTCAAGAGGTAGATTGGAGTCGTCTTTAAAGCACATGAAAAGCGACAGAATTTCGACAATGTTGCCCTTGGCTGAAAAGGGACTATGTGTATTTTCTTGAATATATTCGGGAAAAAATGCATATGCCCTTTTTGGCCAAGCAAGCCATCAGGAATTGCAAATCCACACTACATAGAAGTGTCCCTTACCTCCAGTCAAAAGGGCCATCCACAAATATTGTAAAAACCACAAATGCAGGACAGGCCATGGAGAAAAGGGAGCCTGGTTACGACGATGGACAGGATGTAAATTGCCAACAGCCTCTCTGGAGAACTGTATGTTGTTTTCTAAAACACAGCTACAGAACATAGCACACTTCTACTCATGGGCGTGTATTTTGGGAAAACTAAAAATCCACAACACACAGCCAGCCCAAACTTTAGGGCTGCTCTGTTTACAAGAACCTCGACTTCAGTACACTTTAAATATCCCAGGAAAGGAAAAAAAAATAGATATAGATGTTGTGGTACTTATATACAATGGAATGTCACTCAGACATAAAATCAATGTCATAAGGCCAATAGCAGCTTAATGAGTGGCTTTAGGTATGATGATGCTAAGTGAAATGAGCCACAAAGTAAAAGAAACTTATTGTAATATATCACTTATAGAGGGAATGTAAACATGGCTACACATGAACTGAATTTCAAAAGAGAACAGAGTTACACATTTAGAAAACACACTTATGCCTCCTTAAGGGGAAAGGTGACGTGGGGTGATGTGTAAAAGCAGAGTTTGAAATTAGCACAGATCGCATTCCATATACCAAATATGTAATAGACAAGACCTACTCCTTTCTCAATGAACTGGACACAAAACACCCTATTCACTGAAGAGGAATATATCTGACTGGTAATAACCTTGAAACCTATGTATTTATATGTCTCCATAATGGAATCAAGTGTATGTAGATTGGCATAAACACAGATCAATGGAACAGGACAGAAAGCCCAGAGATAAACCTACATACCTATGGCTATCTCATCTATGACAAAGGAGCTAAGGATATACAATGGAGAAAAGACAGTCTCTTCAGTAATTGGTGCTGGGAAAACTGGACCCCTACACATAAAAGAATGAAATTAGAACACTCCATAACACCATACACAAAAATAAACTCTAAATTGATTAGAGATCTAAATATAAGACCAAACACTATAAAACACTTAGAGGAAACCATAGGCAGAACACTCTATGACATAAATCACAGCAAGATCCTTTTGGACCCACCTCCTAGAGAAATGGAAATAAAAACAGAAATCAACAAATGGGACCTAATGAAACTTAAAAGCTTTTACACAGTACAGGAAAACATAAACAAGATGCAAAAACAACCCTCAGAATGGGAGAAAATATTTTCAAATGAAGCAATTGACAAAGGATTAATCTCCTAACTTTACAAGCACCGCATGTAGCTCAATATCACAAAAACAAACAACCCAATCCAAAAACGGGCAGAAGACCTAAATAGACATTTCTCCAAAGAAGATATACAGATTACCAAGAAACACATGAAAGGATGCTGAACATCACTAATCATTAGAGAAATGCAAATCAAAACTACCTTGAGGTATCACCTCACAGCAGTCAGAGTGGCAATCATCAAAAAAATCTACAAAACAATAAATGCTGGAGAGGCCTTTATTGGAGAAAAGGGAACACACTTGCACTGTGGGTGGGAATGTAAATTGATATGGGCACTAGGGAGAACAGTACGGAGGTTCCTTTAAATAAATAACAATAGAAGTTTCATAAGACACAACAATCCAACTACTGGACATTTGCCTTGTGAAAACCATAATTCAAAAAGTGTTATGTACAAAAATGTTCATTGCAGCTCTATTTGCAATAGCCAGGACATGGAAGCAACCTAAGTGTCCATCAACAGATGAATGGATAAAGAAGATCTGGCACATATATACAATGGAATATTACTCAGCCATACATAGGAATGAAATTGGGTCATTTGTAGAGACCTTGATGGATCTAGAGACTGTCATACAGAGTGAAGTAAGTCAGAAAGAGAAAAACAAATATTGTATATTAATGCATATATGTGGAACCTAGAAAAATGGTACAGATGAACCAGTTTGCAGGGCAGAGATAGAGACACAGATGTAGAGAACAAACATATGGACACCAAGGGGGGAACACCATGTGAGGGTGGTGGTGGGATGAATTGGGAGACTAGGATTCACATGTGCACACTTATATGTATAAAATAGATATCCAATAAGAACCTGCTGTATAAAAGAAATAAATAAATTTTAAAAAATTTAAAATAAATAAATAACATTTAATCAAATAAAACAGAAAAAAAGTTTTTCCCTTCACATAGATGTCTTTATATTAATGCATTATTTCCATGTTTATATCTCCAAATTAAAAAAAAGAGGAATAAATAAAATCTACCTTGAACCAAAAAGAAAAAAAGAAAAAAAATACAAAAACAAAAAACAGAACCCATCAGTTATACAGAGGAAAATCGTATCAGGGCACTTGCTCCAGTGGTAAAAAATTCTTAAGTTGGTCAGAGGTGGGAAATCGTCTCCCATGCACTCAGTAGTGCTCCCCCCGACAAGGAGCATCCTCATTGCAAAGCTGGGGGACTGTGTCGAGGCGTTTGTGAGTAAATGTGAGCTGAGCCCCAGTCCTGCTGCAGCTGAACTCTTCCCACCCTTTCCAGGTAAAACACCTGAATATGTACAAGCACTTGCAAGCCTAGAGGAAGGGCTGTGGAGCCACACCAGCGACAGCACGCAGGCCGACTTGGTGCCTGCAGGCCAGTCAGGATGGTCCTGGCCCCAGATGCTCTTCTGGAAGCTTTCCATTTCCCTGCCTGAGATACCCCTCCTGCCATGGACCCCACTGCTTTTTTACTTCCTCACCTCTGACTGGGGAGAAATTCCAGCGGCAGGTATGGATGACACATCCTCTTCTTTAGCAGGTGGCAGCCTGGCAACTCCTGCAGAAAGACCAGCAGATCCCCACTCACACTGGGCCACCCACAAAGCCACGGCCTCTCCCTCCGTACCACCACCCCAGCCCCGACACTGCTGACGGGGCAGAGAATATGGTGTCAGGCACAGCTACAGGGGCTCTTGCTGACTGGAGAGGTGTTTATATTGACCTCAACACAGGCACACCTGGGGAGGGCTGGCAGGCAGTGTCAGGCTGCCCAAATCAGCCAATCCTCACCCCTCAGGGGCTCACAGTTGCAGAAAATGAAACTCGTTAAACGGGCCAGGCCCAAGGAAGAGGTGTGGGCTCTTGAGAGTCAGGCTAGACAAGGGGCTGCATCTGCGGCTTGTTTTCTTATCATTTTATCTGGTCCATGAGTGGAAAACAACTTCAAGAAGACCGTATCCTAATGAGAGGAACCCAGGAGTCAGGGAGAGGAGTGATGGTGGGTGGAGACAGAGGCCTGGTGCCCTGGCTGCAGTGGAAGTGTCTGGAAGACCAGGCAGAGAGAGGCTGCACAGAGTGATAGCCAGGGTCACAGACCTGTCAGAGCTGCTGTTTGTTAGTTCAAGTCCTGCTCTGAGGTGTTCTGTGTCAGCTGTGAGCGACAGGTGAGCTGGGGGTTCTCTGCAAGGTGGGCTATGTGCACAGTTCCTGTGTGTCCAGCCCTGCTGGGGTACCTGCCCAGGGGAGTTCCGTATCCTGGGAAGGGCCTGACTATGAGAGCCCCATGGGCTGCTGGGTAGCTGCACAGGTGAGCTCCATACCCTAGGAAGGACTTGACCACGAGAGCCCCGTGGGCTGTCGGGTGCGGGATGCAGCCCAGGTGAGCTCCATATCCTGGGATTGGCCTGACCACGAGAGCCCCATGGGCTGCTGGAGACCTGGTAAAGGATATCAGGACAGTCAGTGAAGCCACCGAGGATATACATTCAGTAGCTCCTATTTCCTACACCCTGCTGCTGATTCTACCATCCACCAGGCCATGGCATTCTGTATTAGACTTCAATGATGCCTTCTTCTGTATTCCATTCAGCTCAGAGTCACAAGAATTTTTGGCTTGTGAGTGGCAGGACACAACATGCAACACAAGCAAAAATGCTGGTCCGTCCTGCCCCAATGGTTCAAAAATCCTCACACCATCATTGGGGAAATGTCCTCTAAAGACCTAAAAGTTCTACCTCTGTAAAAGGGAACCCTCCTTCAATATGCAGATGACATTCTGATCGCCAGGCCTACTAAAGACGCCTCGGAACTACCTAGCCAAGAAAGGATAGAAGGTGTCCAAGAAAAAGGCTCAAATATCCCAGGCTCAGGTGACATGCCTGGGCTTCATTCTCACAGATATACAGAGAAAGGCATCCCAGGATAGGGAAGAAGCCATTTGCAGCCTTACCTCTTCTAAAACTAGAAGACAGCTTAGGGGTTCCTGGGGAGGCCAAGGTTTTCTGCATCTGGATCCCTAACTACAGTCTAATAGCTGGGCCTCTACATGAAACACTGACACGAAAAGATGATGATCCTTTTGTATAGAATCCAGAAGCAGCCTTTCAAGAATGGAAAGAGCAGTCAATTCAGACCCTTGCCCAGGAAATCGCTAATTTAGCTAAACCCTTTGACCTTTACATACCTGGTCAAAGGTTAATTGCCCTTGGAGACTTAGTGCAAAACCTGGGACCACTTGAAATGGAGCAACACAAGAATGCCCTTCAGGTATGATAAACTATGGTCACCAAGGGCTTTGCCCACCGACTCATCAGGCCAGGATACTGGGGTATCTAAAAAGCTAGAAATCAGCAGCCCACAAGGCCAGCTCCCTCCTAAGGGAAAAGGACCCCATGTCGTGATCCTAACCACCCATAATGCCCTGAAGTTGCAGGGGTCGCTCTGTGGACACACTGACCTCGAGTGAGGAGGCCCTCCAACTCCAACCTCCAGAGAGACAAATGGGGGCAACGGGCCCCCAAGATGACTCGTGTGACCATCACTTGACCTGGAGTTTCTCTCAGAAAACAACAAGACTGTGCCCCGAAAGGGCAGACTACTGCTTGCAGGACTTACTGCACCCAGAGGGGAGTTAATAAGCTTGGCGGGGGAAATGTATATCACGCTTTCACCATAGAAAACCCTACAGACACCGCGGTGATGGTGGCCAATATGACCGGCTGGACTGCTGGCTACTTCTAAAGGCCGTTGACTCAGTGGACGTCATGGTCCTGGATCACCACTGACCCTGGACTGTCTGGGAGTTGCGCGGGCACGGTTCTGACACATGGTGCTGTTTGTACATTAATTCAGGGACCTAATTAAAGAAAGCACAGACTACTGGTCAGAGCATCTAGGCTGGCAAAAACCGTCAGCCTAAGGTCACCGAACAAATGTGGGGTGGGGTGAAACCTGCCACCTCAGCATCTCTGCACATCTCTCTCCTGGACACTTAAAGGTCATTAGAATCTATAACACTTCCAATGCTGGTGCTCAGGCGTACGAGAAGTGAGGTAGGAGGCCTTGCGACAATCAACCTCACCTGGAGGCTGGTGGGGAGACGTTTTGCCCCTCCCCCGAAGTATCAGGGCTCCCACCACAGCATGAAGCAGTTACAAAAGAGGGGTCTGCACCCTCAACACCCGAAGAATGAGGAACAGAACAAAAAGCAGAGGAGGTGTTCGTCTCTGGCAACGTTCATTAAAAATTCCTGGGAGATAAAAAGATATTCTGGGCAATAAAATAAAGTCTAACATGTTTTTCCTTTGTGCTTTGTCTAATTTCACGTGCTCCTAGGGTTCCGCATGCAGAGGTCCCACACCCGGCACTTCAGACCCGATTTCGTAGTGCAGAATGGCTAGGTCCACACCTCAGCTAGCGGGGTCCCATGCAGACTCCACGGAATAGAGCCTGAGCTTCAGCCAACCCGGCCGTCGAGACCTCCATCCCCTCCCTCCCAGTGACGCTCCTGGGATCCCTACACAGCATCCCAGCCCACAGCCCGTGGGGGAGTGCACGCTCTCACCTCTCCATTCTGTTTTCAAAATAATGTTTCCTTTGCTTCTGAACCAAACTCAGTCTTGATCTGTTGGCTCCAATGACACTGGGCACGGGGACTCCTGTTGGGGTCCACTCTGGAGGATCAGTAACAGAAATTGAGAACATTGTAACTTCAATGAACAGATGTGTGAGCCAAACTGTAGTTAACATAGAGCAGTGTATAATGCTCGGGTAAAATAAGATGTTTCTAAGACTTACCTTTGATATTTCCATCACTTTACTATAAGCAAGTTCAGTGAAGACGTCTGTCTTATTTGTCAGGTCAACATTAGAGAAATGAAGTGATTTATTTCCATGGATGTACATCGAATACTCATGGCTGAAGCTTCAATCTTGTTTTGAATGCTTTTCCATTGAAAATGATACCTCTCTTTCAGCTCCCCCATTTCTGAGAAGTATAAAATCTTATAATTTATTATTACCAAAGGGGAAAGGTAGGAGAAGGGATAAATTAACAGTGTGGGATTAACACATACACACTGCTATGTATAAAATAGATCATCAACAAGGAACTACTGTATAGCACAGGGAACTACACTGAATATTTTGCAATAACCTATAAGGGGAAATAATCTGAAAAAGAATAGATATTTTTATTGACATCGTCTATCAAAGACAGATAAAATGTAACCTAAGCAAGGCCGATGGTGAACGCTTCTGACCCTGAAGATTTCAATCATCTAAAGTTTGGGCTCTGCCTATTTCCCAAGGCCCTTAATGGACATACGTGTAGCCGTAGCTTAAAAATTCCCCAGTTTGGGGTACGGGGAGGCACTGATTTGGAAAAATCCCTGGTGTTCTCCTTCCATGCACTGGACCCTTCCTACAGCTAAAACATGCCTGTCACACCTAGAGGATGGTACACCATTTGTTCGGAAAGAGTTTGGAAAAGGTACCTCATCTCCTCATTGTCTGGTGCTCGGGTTCACCCCTCCAGCATCTTTCCTAACAATCTCCTCACTTGGGGATATCAGCACCGTCAACATCCTGTTGCACACAGTTTGGAATTTGTCCAGAGGATGAAGCGGAAGGATGAGAAAAATTTAGAGACAAGTCTTAGTTGTTCGGACAGGAACATGCCACTCTAATTTCCAATCTGGAAGACAAATTCATCAAAGGCTAGAATTGCCCACGGAAACAGAATAGGGCTAGAGGAAATCCCGCTGTTTTGTGTCCAGTTTCCAAAAACACAAGTTGAAAAATGGAACTCAGGGGCACTAAAATTCATGAATCTGCAGAGTTGAAAATATCTATCGTCGAAAAATGTCTTGAGGTAAGTCACAGAAAAGGAGTTGTAAGCAAGGGAGAGTGGCAGGAAACAGATTTGAAGAGGTAGAAAGGACTCCCCATTAAAACACAAGAAAAGGGGCTGAACATCGCCAATGATGCAGTTGGCCCAAAAGGGCGTATGCAATTTTTTCCGAATATATTCAAGTAAAGGCCATACACACTTTTTATCCAACCAAACAGGTAGGCACTGGAAATCAATACTACAAAATGTATCACTTCACATCAGTCAGAAGGGCCATCCACATAAAGTGTAAACACCAGAAATGCAGGACAGGGCGAGGAGAAAAGGGAGCCCTGTGAGGCTGATAGTGGAATTGTAATTTGCCAACGGCCACTATGGAGAAGTGTATTGTGTTTGCTAAAACATCTAAAAGATGAGCTACAGAGCATAGGGCACTTGCACTCATGGACGTATCTGCACTGTGATGAAAAGGTCATGGAGCATTGTGGTGACCATTTTCACAGAGCATTGTGATGATGAGGGCATTGACCCTTGTGATGACACAGGTCATGAAGCCTTGTGATGACGGGACACACGGAGCATTGTGATGACTGGGGTCATGTAGCATTGTGTTGACAGGGGCATGGAGCTTTGGTCTGACAAGTTTCATGGATAATTGTGTTGACAGTGGGCATGGCACATTGTGATGACAAGGGCATGGAGCATTGTGATGACAAGGTCATGGAGTATGGTGAAGACAGGTGTCAGGGAGCATTGTGATGGCATATTTCATGTACCATTGTGATGACAATGGCATGGAGCATTTTGATTCCAAGTGTCATGGAGGATTCTGATGACAAAGGTAATGGAGCATTGTGATGACAAAGGATTGGAGCATTGTGATGACAAAGGCTTGGAGCATTGTGATGACAAGGGTCATGGAGCATTGTGATGACAAGGGCATGGAGCATTGTGATGACAACGGCCATTGAGAATTTTGATGAAAATATCGTGAAGCATTGTGATGACAAAGGCATGGGGCTTGCTATGACAGGGGTCAGGGGGCATTGCGATGACAAGTGCATGGAGAATTGTGATGACAAGAGCATGTAACATTGTGATGAGAACTGTCATGGAGCATTGTGATGACAAGGACGTGGAGAATTGTGATGACCAGGGCATGGAGCATTGTGATGGCAAGACCGTGGAGCACTGTGATGAGAAGACCATGGATAATTCTGGTGACGAGCATCATGGAGCACTGTAATGACAAGGGGCATGGAACATTGTGATGATACGTCTCATGGAGCATTGTGATGACAGGGGTCATGGATCATTGTGATGACAAGGGTCATGGAGTATTGTGATGACAAGCTTGTGGAGTATTGTGATGACAAAGCATTTAACACTGTGATGGAAAGTGTCATGGAACATAGTGTTGCCAAGAACGTGGAGAATTGTGATGACAGGGAGCATGGAGCATTGTGACGACGAGGGCATGGAGCATTGTGATGGCAAGACCATGGAGCATTGTGTTGAGAAGACCATGGATAATTTTGAGGATGAGCGTCATGGAGCGCTATAATGACAAGGGGTGTGGATAATTGTGATGACTGTGGCCATGGAACATGGTGATGACAAGAGTCATGGAGCATTTTGATGACAAGCGTGTGGAGCATTGTGATGAGAAGACCACGGATAATTGTGAATGGCCAGCGTCATGGAGCACGGTAATGACACGTGGTATGGAGCATTGTGATGACAGTGCTCATGGAGCATTGTGATGACAAGTGTCATGGAGCATTCAGATGACAAGCTTGTGGAGTATTGTGATGACAATGGCATGGAGCATTGTGATGAAAAGGGCATGGAGCATTGTGATGGCAGGCATCATGGAGCGTTGTGATGGCAAGGGTTATGGAACATTGTGATCACATGGGTTTGGAGCATTGTGAACACAGAGGTCATGGATCATTGTGATTTCAAGGAGCATGGAGCATTGTGATGACAGGGGTCATGGAGCATTGTGATGTCAGGGGACATGGAACATTTTGATGAAAAGGGTGATGGAGCATTTTGGTGACAGGGGTTATGGAACATTGTGATGTCAGGGGTCATCGAACATTGTGATGATAAGTGCATGTAGCATTGTGATGACAAGGTTTATGGAGCATTGTGATGACAAGATTGTGGAGCACTGTGATGACAAGCACATGGCAAATTGTGATGACATGTGTCAAGGAGCATTGTGCTGTCAAGCGAATGGAGCATTGTAATGACAATGGTCATGGAGCATTGTGCTGAGAAAGGCATAGAGTATTGTGATGACAACGGTCAAAGAGCATTGTGATGAAAAGTTCATGGAGCATTGTGGTTAAAAAGGTCACAGAGACTGTTGATGATCAGGGCATGGACCATTGTGATGACAAAGGTCATGAAGCATTGTCATGACTGGAGTCACGGAACATTGTTTTGACAGGGGTCATGGAGCTTTGTGATATCAAGGGCATGGAGCATTGTGAAGACCAGGTCATACAGTATTGTGAAGACAGGTGTCAGGGAGCATTGTGATGACATATGTAATGGCCCATTGTGATGACAATGGCATGGAGCATTGTGATGCAAGTGTCATGGAGGATTCTGATGACAAAGGTAATGGAACAGTGTGAGGACAATGGCTTGGAGCATTGTGATGACAAGTGTCAGGGAGCATTGTGCTGACAAGTGCATGGAGAATTGTGATGACAAGGGTCATGGAGCAGTTTGATGACAAGCTTGTGGAGTATTTTGATGACAATGGCATGGATCATTGTGATGAAAACTGCATGGGGCATTGTGAGGAAAAAGGCATGGAGCCTTTTCGTGACAGGGTTCATGGAGCATTCTGAAGACAAGTGTCAGGGAGCATTGTGATGACAAGTGTATTGAGAATTGTGATGACAAAGGTCATGGAGCAATGTGATGAAAAGGGCATGGAGTATTGTGATGACAGGCATCATGGAGCTTCGTGATGACAAGTGTTATGGAACTTGGTGATCACAAGTGTTTGGAGCATTGTGATGACACAGGTCATGGATCATGTTGATTTCAAGAAGCATGGAGCATTGTGATGGCAAGGGCAAGAAACAATGTGATACCAAGTTTCATGGAGGATTGTGATGACCATGGTAAAGGAGTATTTTTATGACAAGCTCATAGAACATTGTAATGACAAGTTCATGTAGCATTTTGCTGACAAAGGCATGGAGAATTGTGATAACAGGTGTCATGGAGCACTGTGATGACATGCGTCACAGAGCATTGTGATTACAGGGGTCATGGAGCATTGGGATGAAAAGGGCATGGATCATTGTGATGACAATTGTCATGGAAGATTGGGCTGAAAATGTTTATGGAGTATTGTGATGACAGGGGTCATGGAGCATTGTGATGACAAGAGTCCCGGCTCACTGTGTTGTCAGGGGTAATGGAGTGTTGTGATGACAGTGGTCATGGAGCATTGTGATGATATTGGTCATGGAGCATTGTGATGAGAGTGTCATGGAGAATTGGGCTGAAAATGTTCATGGAGTACTCTGATGACAGGGGTCATGGAACATTGTGATGACAAGCAAATGGAGCATGGTGATGACAAGGTCCTGGAGCATTGTGATGAGAAGACCATGGAGACATGTGATGAAAACTCTCATGGAGTATTCTGATGAAAAGGGGCATGGAGCATTGTGATTACAGTGGTCTTGGAGCATTGTTATGACAAGGGCATGGAGCATTGTGAAGAGAAGTACATGGAGCATTCTGATGAATGCGTCATGGAGCACTGTGATGACAAGTGCATGGAACATTGTGATTACAGGTGTCTTGGAGCACTGTGATGAAATGGGCATGGATCATTGTGATGAAGAAGGCATGCAGCCTTGTCATGACAGTGTTCAAGGAGCATACTGACGACAAGTGTCAGGGAGCATTGTGATGACCAGTGTACTGAGCATTGTGATGACAAAGGTTATGGAGCATAGTGATGAGAAGACCATGGATAACTGTGATTATGAGCATCATGGGGTGTTGTGATGATAAGTGTTATGGAATATTGTGATCACAACGGTTTGGAGCATTGTGATGACAGAGGTCATGGAGCATTTTGATTTCATTGTGATGACAATAGCCTGAAGCATTATGATGATGGGCATGGTGCATTGTGATGATAGGATTCATGGAGCTTTGAGATGAAAAGGGGCATTGAGCATTTTGATAACAAGGGTCTTGGAGCATTGTGATGACAAGGGCATGGAGCATTGTGATGAGAATTCAATGGAACATTCTGATGACATGCATCATGGGGCTTTCTGATGACAAGGGCATGGAGCATTGTGATTACAGGGTTCTTGGAACATTGTGATGACAAATGTCATGGAGCCTTGTGAATGACAAGGCCGTGGAACATTGTGATGGCAGGGGTCATGAAACATTGTTATGACAGGTGTAATGGAGCATTGTGATGAGAAGGGCAGGAAGCATTGTTGTGAAATATTTCAGGGATTATTGTGATGAGAGTGCGCATGGAGCATTGTGATGACAAGAGCACGGAACGCTGTGATACATTGGTCATGGAGGATTGTAATGACAAGGGCATGGAGAATTGTGATGAGAAGGGCATCGAGCACTGTGATGACAAGTGTCATGGAGCTTTGTGATGACAAGGGCATGGAGCAATGTGATGAGAGTGTTCATGGAGCATTGTGATGACAATGACATGGAGCATTGTGATGTCAAGGGTCATGGAGCTTTGTGATGACAAATGTCATGGAGCATTTTGATGAAAAGGGTGTGGTGCATTGTGATGAGAAAGGCAGGGAGCAGTTTGAGGACAGGGTTATGCAGCAATTTGATGAAAATTGTAATGGAACAATTTGATGACATGGGTTATAGAACATTGTGATGTCAGGGGTCATGGAGCTTTGGGATGAAAAGGGTCATGGAGCATTTTGATGACAGGGGTTGTGGAACATTGTGATGCCAGGGGTCATGGAACATTGTGATGATAAGGGGAGGTAGCATTGTGATGACAGGGGTCATGGAACATTGTGATTACAGGGGTGAGGGAGTAATGTGATGACTAGTGATGGAACATTATGATATCTCATGTGAGAGAGCATTTTGATGAGAAGTGCATGGAGCATTGGGATTATAAGGTTTATGGAGCATATCGATGACAAGGTTGTGGACCGTTGTGATGAAAAGCACGTGGCACATTGTGATGACAAGGGTCATGGAGCATTGTTCTGACAAAGGCATGGAGCACTGTGATGAAAATTTCATGGAACATTTTGGTAAAAAATATCAGAGAGACTTTTGATGACTCGGTAATGGACCATTTTGATGACAAAGGTCATGCAGCATTGTGATGAATGGAGTCACGGAGCATTGTGATGACGGGTCATGGGGCAGTGTGATGACAAGGGCATGGAGCATTGTGATGAGAAGACCATGGAGCCTTGTGATAACAAGTCTCATGGAGCATACTGATGAAAAAGGGCATGAAGCATTGTGATTACAGGGGTCTTAGAGCATTGTGATGAAGTGTGCATTTAGCATTGTGATGAGAAAGACATGGAGTATTCTGATGACATACGACATGGAGCTTTGTGATGACAAGGGCATGGAGAATTGTGATTACAGGGGTCTAGGAGCATTGTGATGACAAGGGTCATGGAGCCTTGTGATGACAAGGCCGTGGAAAATTGTGATGGCAGGCGTCATGGAGCATTGTTATGACAGAGGTAATGCAGCATTGTGATGAGAAGAGCACTGAATATTGGTCTGAAATATTTCATGGATTATTGTGATGAGAGTGGGCATGAAGCATTGTCATGACATGGCCACGGAACACTGTTACATGGGTCATGGAGGAATGTAAAACAACGGCATGGAGCATTGTGATGAGAAGGGCATAGAGCATTTTGATGACAAGTGTCATGGAGCTTTCTGATGACAAGGGCATTGAGCAATGTGATGAGAGGGTTCATGGAGCATTGTGATGACAATGACATGGAGCATAGTGATGTCAAGGATCATGGAGCTTTGTGAAGACAAAGGTCATGGAGCCTTTTGATGACAAGGGCGTGGTGCATTGTGATGAGAAAGGCAGGGAGCATTTTGATGACAGTGTCATGCAGCAATTTGAGGAATAGTGTAATGGAATATTTTGATGAGAGGGGTTATAGAATATTGTGATGTCATTGGTCATGGAGCTTTGGGTTGAAAAGGGTCATGGAGCATTTTGATGACAGGGGTGGTGGAACATTGTGATGTCAGGTGTCATGGAACATTGTGATGATAAGTGGATGTAGCATTGAGATGACAGGGGTCATGGAACATTGTGATTACAGGGATGAGGGAGTATGGTGATGACTAGGGATGGAACATTGTGATATCTCTGGTGAGAGAGCATTTTGTTGAGAAGTGCATGGATCACTGTGATTACAAGGTTTATGGAGCATAGCAATGACAAGTTTGTGAACCTTTGTAAAGAAAAGTGTGTAGCACAATGTGATGACAAGGGTCATGGAGCATTGTTCGGACAAAGGCAAGGAACATTGTGATGACAAGTGTCATGGAGCACTGTGATGAAAATTTCATGGAGCATTGTGGTTACAATGGTCACAGAGCCTTGTGATGACTGGGGCAGGGAGCATTGTGATGACAAACGTTATGAAGCATTGTGATGACTGGAGTCACGGAGCATTGTGATGACAGGGGTCATGGAGCACTGTGATGACAAGGACATTGAGCATTGTGATGACAGGTGCATGGAGCATTGGACTGAAAAGTTTCATAGATTATTGTGATGACAGTGGGCATGGTGCATTGTGATGACAAGGGCATGCAGCATTGTGATGTGAAGGTCATGGATTATTGTGAAGACAGTTGTCAAGGAGCATTGTGATGACCTATGTCTTGGTCGACTGCGATGACAAGGACATGCAGCATTGTGATGAGAATGTCATGGAGTATTGTGTAGACAGGTGTCAGCGAGCATTGGGATGATATATGTCATGGTCCATTGCGATGACAATGGCATGGAGCATTTTTATGCCAAATGTAATGGAGGATTGTGATGACAAATATAATGGAGCATTGTGATGACTAGGGCTTGCAGCATTATGATGACAAGGGCCATTGAGAATTTTCATGACAAGGTCGTGAAGCATTGTGATGACAATGTCCTGGAGCATTGTGATGAGAAAACCATGGAGCCTTGTGATGACAAGTCTCATGGAGCATACTGATGAAAAGGGGCATGGAGCATTGTGAATACAGGGGTCTTGGAACATTGTGATGACAAGGGCATGGAGCATTTTGAGGAGAAGGACAAGGAGCATGCTGATGACATGCGTCATTGAGCTTTGTGATGACAAGGGCATGGAGCATTGTGATTAGAGGGGTCTTGGAGCACTGTGAAGAAAAGGGCATGGATCATTGTGATGAAAGAGGCATGGAGCCTCGTCATGACAGGGTTCAAGGAGCATACAGACAACAAGTGTCAGGGAGCATTTTGATGACAATGTTGTTGTGCATTGTGATTAGAAGGGCAAGGAGCATTGTGATCACAGTGTCATGGAGCAATTTGATGAAAAGTGTCATGGAACATTTTGATGACAGTGTTTATGGAACATTGTGATGTCAGGGGTCATGGAGCATTTTGATGAAAAGGGTCATTGAGCATTTTGATGACAGGGGTTATGTAACATTGTGATGTCAGGGGTCATCGAACATTGTGATGATTAGTGCATGTAGCACTGTGATGACAGGAGTCATGGAACATTGTGATGACAGGGGTGATGGAGTATTGTGACGAATAGTGATGTATCATTGTGATATCAGTGGTGAGAGAGCATTTTGATGAGAAGTGCATGGAGCATTGTGATGACAATGTTTATGGAGCATTGTGATGACAAGATTGTGGAGCACTGTGATGACAAGTGCATGGAGCATTATGATGACAAGGGTCATGGAGCATTGTGGTGAGAAAGGCATAGAGCATTGTGATGACAAGGGTCAAAGAGCATTGTGATGAAAAGTTCATGGAGCATTTTGGTTAAAAAGGTCACAGAGACTGTTGATGACGAGAGCATGGACCATTGTGATGACAAAGGTCATGAAGCATTGTGATGACTGGAGTCACGGAGCATTGTGATGACAGGGGTCATGGAGCATTGTGCTGACAAGTGCATGGAGCATTGTGATGACAAGCGTCATGGAGCATTCTGATGACAAGCTTGTGGAGTATTTTGATGACAATGGCATGGAACATTGTGATGAAAACGGCATGGGGCATTGTGATGAAAAAGGCATGGAGCGTTTTCGTGACAGGCTTCAAGGAGCATTCTGGCGACAAGTGTCAGGGAGCATTGTGATGACAAGTGTATTGAGAATTGTGATGACAAAGATCATGGAGCATTGTGATGAAAAAGGCATGGAGTATTGTGATGATAGGCATCATGGAGCGTTGTGTTGACAAGTGTTATGGAACATTGTGATCAAAATCGTTTGGAGCATTGTGATGACAGAGGTCATGGATCATTTTGATTTCAAGGAGCATGGAGCATTGTGATGACAAGGACATGAAGCAATGTGATCCCAAAGTTCATGGAGGATTGTGATGACAATGGTAATGGAGTATTGTGATGACAAGCGCATAGAGCATTGTAATGACAAGGTCATGTAGCATTTTGCTGACATAGGCATGGAGGATTGTGATGACAGGTGTCATGGAGCACTGTGATGACAGGCGTCACGGAGCATTGTGAATACAGGGGTCATGGAGCATTGGGATGACAAGGGCATGGATCATTGTGATGACAAGTGTCATGGAGCATTGGGCTGAAAATGTTCATGGAGTATTGTGATGACAGGGGCATGGAGCATTGTGATTACAGGGGTCTTGGAGCATTGTGATGACAAGTGTCATGGAGCATTGTGATGACAAGGCCGTGGAACATTGTGATTGCAGGGGTCATGGAGCACTGTTATGACAGGGGTAATGGAGCATTGTGATGAGAAGGGCATGGAGCATTGTGATTACAAGGTTTATGGAGCATTGCCATGACAAATTTGTGGACCGTTGTGATGAAAAGCACGTGGTACATTGTGATGACAAGCGTCATGGAAAATTTTTCTGACAAAGGCATGGAGCATTGTGATGACAAGGGTCACGGAGCATTGTGATGAAAAGTTCATGGAGCATTGTGGTTACAAAGGTCACAGAGTCTTGTGATGACGCGAGCATGGACCATTGTGATGACAAATGTTATGAAGCATTGTGATTACTGGAGTCAAGGAGCATTGTGATGACAGGGTTCATGGAGCGTTGTGATGACAAGGGCATTGAGCATTTTGATGACAGGGGCATGGAGCATTGGTCTGACAAGATTCATAGATTATTGTGATGACAGTGGACAGGGTGCATTGTGATGACAAGGGCATGGAGCATTGTGATGAGAAGGTCATGGATTATTTTGAAGATATGTGTCAGGGAGCACTGTGATGACATATGTCATGGTCCATTGCGATGACAATGGCATGGAGCATTGTGATGCCAAATGAAATGGAGGATTGTGATGACAAATATAATGGAGCATTTTGATGACTAGGGCTTGGAGCATTATGATGACAAGGGCCATTGAGAATTTTCTTGACAAGGTCGTGAAGCATTGTGATGACAATGTCCTGGAGAATTGTGATGAGAAAACCATGGAGCCTTGTGATGACAAATCTCATGGAGCATACTGTTCAAAAGGGGCATGGACCATTGTGTTTACAGGGGTCTTGGAACATTGTGATGAGAAGGGTCATGGAGCTTTGTGATGACAAGGCCATGGAACATCGTTATGGCAAGGATCATGGAGCATTGTTATGACAGGGGTAATGGAGCATTGTGATGGCAAGGACATGGAACATTGTGATGAGAAGGCCATGGAGCATTCTGATGGCATGTGCCATGGAGCATTATGATGACAACGGACACGGAGCATTGTGATGAAAAGTTCATGGAGCATTGTGGTTACAAAAGTCAAAGAGCCTTGTGATGACGCGGGCATGCACCATTGTGATGACTAACGTTATGAAGCATTGTGATGACTGCTGTCACGGAGCATTGTGATGACAGGGGTCATGGAGCATTGTGATGACTAGGGAATGGAGCATTGTGATGATAAGAGTCCCGGATCATTGTGTTGTCAGGTGTCATGGAGTGTTGTGATGACAGTTGTCATGGTGCATTGTGATGATATTGGTCATGGAGCATTGTGATGAGAAGGTCATGGATCATTGGGCTGATAATATTCATGGAGTATTGTGATGACAGGGGTCATGGAGCATTGTGATGACAAGGGAATGGAGCATTGTGATGAGAAGACCATGGAGACTTGTGATGACATATCTCATGGAGCATTCTGATGAAAATTGGTATGGGACATTGTGATTACAGTGGTCTGGGAGCATTGTGATGACAATGGCATGGAGCATTGTCATGAGACGGCCATGCAGCATTCTGATGACATGCGTCATGGAGCTTTGTGATGACAATTCTCATGCAGCATTCTGATGAAAAGGGGCATGGAGCATTGTGCTTACAGTGGTCTTGGAGCATTGTGATGAAAAGGGCATGGAGCATTGTCATGAGACGGCCATGCAGCATTCTGATGACATGTGTCATGGAGCTTTGTGATGACAAGGTCATGGAGTATTTTGATGACAGGGGCATGGACCAATGGTCTGGCAAGTTTCATAGATTATTGTGATGACAGGGGACATGGTGCATTGTGATGGCCAGGGCATGGAGCACTGTGATGAGAAGGTCGTGGAGCATTCTGATGACATGTGTCATGGAGCTTTGTCATGAAAAGTGCATGAAGCAATGTGATGAGAGCGTTCATGGAGCATTGTGATGACAATGACATGGAACATTGTGATGCCAATTGTCATGGATCTTTGTGATGACAAAGGTCATGGAGCATATTGGTGACAAGGGCCTGGAGCATTCTGATTACAGGGTTCTTGGAGCATTGTGATGAAAAGGGCATGGATCATTGTGATGAAAAATGCATGGAGCCTTGTCATGAGAGGGTTCAAGGAGCATACAGACAACAATTGTCAGGGAGCATATTGATGACAAGTGTATTGAGCATTGTGATGACAAAGGTCATTGAGCATTGTGATGAGAAGACTATGGATAATGCGATGACGAGCGTCATGGGGCACTGTGATGACAAATGTTATGGAATATTGTGATCACAAGGGTTTGGAGCATTGTGATGACAGGGTCTTGGAGCAATTTTATGAAAAGGGTAAAGGAACATTTTGATGTCAGGGGTTATGGAACACTGTGATGTCACGGGTCATGGAGCACTTTGATGAAAAGGGTCATGTAGCATTTTCATGATAGGGGTATAGAACATTGGGATGTCAGGGTTCATCGAACGTTGTGATGATAATGCCTGTAGCATTGTGGTGACAGGAGTCATGGAGCAATTTGATGAAAAGGGTCAAGGAACATTTTGATGACACGGGTTATGGAACATTGTGATGTCATGGGTCATGGAGCTTTTTGATGAAAAGGATCATGGAGCATTTTGATGACAGGTGTTATGTAACATTGTGATGACAGGAGTTATGGAACATTGTGATGACAGGAGTGAGTGAGTATGGTGACGAATAGTGATTTAACATTGTGATATCAGTGGTGAGAGAGCATTTTGATGAGAAGTGCATGGAGCATTGTGATGACAAGTTTTATGGAGTATTGTGATGACAAGATTGTGGAGCACTGTGATGTGAAGCACATGGTGCATTGTGATGACATCTGTCATGGAGCATTGTGCTGACAAGCGCATGGAGCATTGTGATGACAAGGGTCATGGAGCATTGTGCTGAGAAAGGCATAGAGCATTGTGATGACAAGGGTCAAAGAGCATTGTGAGGAAAACTTCATAGAGCATTGTGCTTAAAAAGGTCACAGAGACTGTTGATGACGGGGGCATGGACCATTGTGATGACAAAGGTCATGAAGCATTGTGATGACTGGAGTCACGGAGCATTGTGATGACAGGGGTCACGGAGCATTGTGATAACAAGGGCATGGAGCATTGTGATGACAAGGGCATGGAGCATTGTGATGAAAAGGGTCATGGATCATTGTGCTGAGAAAGGCACAGAGGATTGTGATGACAACGGTCAAAGAGCATTGTGATGAAAAGTTCATGGAGCATTGTGGTTAAAAAGGTCACAGAGACTGTTGATGACGAGGCCATGGACCATTGTGATGACAAAGGTCATGAAGAATTGTGATGACTGCAGTCACGGAACATTGTGATGACAGGGGTCATGGAGCATTGTGATAACTAGGGCATGGAGCACTGTGATGACAAGGGCATGGAGCATTGGCCTAATAAGTTTCATGGATTATTGCCATGACAGTTTGAATGGCGCATTGTGATGACAAGGGCATGGAGCATTGTGAAGAGAAGGCCATGGAATATCCTGATGACAGGAATCATGGAGCTTTGTGATGACAATGGCATGGAGCATTGTGATTACATGGGTCTTGGAGCATTGTGATGACAAGGGTCTTGGAGCCTTGTGATGACAAGGCCGTGGAACTTTGTGATGGCAGAGGTCATGGAGCATTGTTTTGACAGAGGTAATGGAGCATTGTGATGAGAAGGGCATTGAGCATTGGTCTGAAATGTTTCATAGATTATTGTGATGAGAGTGGGCATGGAGCATTGTGATGACAAGGGCACGGTACACTGTGATACATGGGTCATGGAGGATTGTAATGACAAGGGCATGGAGCATTGTGATGAGAAGTTCATCGAGCATTGTGATGACAAGTGTCATGGAGCTTTGTGATGACAAGGGCATGGAGCAATGTGATGAGAGGGTTCATGGAGCATTGTGATGACAATGGCATGGAGCATTGTGATGACAAGGGTCATGGAGCTTTGTGATGACAACGGTCATGGAGCATTTTGATGACAAGGGCATGGTGCATTGTGATGAGAAGGGCAGGGAACATTTTGATGACCGGGTCATGCAGCAATTTGATGAAAAATGTAATGGAACATTTTGATGGCAGGGGTTATAGAACATTGTGATGCCAGGGGTCATGGAGCTTTGGGATGAAAAGTGCATGGAGCATTGTGCTGAGAAAGGCATAGAGCATTGTGATGACAAGGGTCAAAGGGCATTGTGATGAATTGTTCATGGAGCATTGTGGTTAAAAATGTCACAGTGACTGTTGATGATGAGGGCATGGACCATTGTGATGACAAAGGTCATGGAACATTGTGATGACTGGAGTCACGGAGCATTGTGATGACAGGGGTCATGGAACATTGTGATAACAAGGGCATGGAGCATTGTGATGACAAGGACATGGAGCATTGTGAGGAGAAGGCCATGGAACTTTCTGATGACATGCGTCATGGAGCTTTGTGATGACAAGGGCATGGAGCTTTGTGATTACAGGTGTCTTGGAGCATTGTGATGGCAGGGGTCATGGAGCATTGTGATGATAAGGGCAAGGAGCATTGTGATGTCCAGGTCATGTAGTATTGTGAAAAGTGATGTCAGAGAGCATTCTGATGACATATGTATTGGCCCATTGTGATGACAATGGCATGGAGCATTGTGATGCCAAGTGTCAAGGAGGATTCTGATGACAAAGGTAATGGAGCATTGTGATGACAAGGGCTTGGATCATAGTGATGACAAGGGTCAGCGAGCATTGTGCTGACAAGTGCATGGAGAATTGTGATGACAAGGGTCATGGAGCATTCTGATGACAAGCTTGTGGAGTATCTTGATGACAATGGCATGGAGCATTGTGATGAAAACAGCATGGGGCATTGTGATGAAAAAGGCATGGAGCTTTTTTGTGACAGGGTTCAAGGAGCATTCTGACGACAAGTGTCAGGGAGCATTGTGATGACCAGTGTATTGAGAATTGTGATGACAAAGGTCATGGAGCATTGTGATGAAAAGGGCATGGAGTATTGTGATGACAGGCATCATGGAGCATTGTGATGACAAGAGTTATGGAACATTGTGATCACAATTGTTTGGAGCACTGCGATGACAGAGGGCATGGATCATTTTGATTTCAAGGAGCATGGAGCATTGGGATGATAAGGGCATGAAGCAATGTGATCCCAAGGTTCATGGAGGATAGTGATGACAATGGTAATGTTGTATTGTGATGACAAGCGCATAGAGCATTGCAATGACAAGGTCATGTAGCATTTTGCTGACAAAGGTATGGAGCATTGTGATGACAGGTGTCATGGAGCACTGTGATGATAAGCGTCACGGAGCATTGTGAATGCAGGGGTCATGGAGCATTGGGATGTCAAGGGCATGGATCATTGTGATGACAAGGGTCATGAAACATTAGGCTGAAAAAGTTCATGGAGTATTGTGATGACAGGGGTCATGGAGCATTGTGATTACATGGGTCTTGGAGCATTGTGATGACAGGAGTCCCGGATCATTGTGTTGTCAGGTGTCATGGAGTGTTGTGATGACAGCGGTCATTCAGCTTTGTGATGATATTGGTCATGGAGCATTGTGATGAGAAGGTCATGGACAATTGGGCTGAAAATATTCATTGATTATTGTGATGACAGGGGTCATGGAGCATTGTGATCACAAGGGAATGGAGCATGGTGACGAAAAAGTCCTGGAGCTTTTTGATTAGAGGACCATGTAAACTTGTGATGACAATTCTTATGGTGCATTCTGATGAAAAGGGGCATGGAGCATTGTGATTACAGTGGTCTTGGAGCATTGTAATGACAAGGGCATGGAGCATTGTGAGGAGAAGACCATGGAACATTCTAATGACATGCGTCATGGAGCTTTGTGATGACAAGGGAATTGAGCATTGTGATTACAGGGGTCTTGGAGCATTGTGATGACAAGGGTCATGGAGCCTTGTGATGACAAGGCCGTGGAACATTGTGATGGCAGGGGACATTGAGCATTGTTATGACAGAGGTTATGGAACTTTGTGATGAGAAGGGGATTGAGCATTGGTCTGAAATGTTTCATGGATTATTGTGATGAGTGTGGGCAAGGAGCATTGTGATGATAAGGGCACGGTACACTGTGATTCATGAGTCATGGAGGATTGTAATGACAAGTGCATGGGCAATGTGATGAGAGAGTTCATGGAGCATTGTGATGACAATGACATGGAGCAATGTGATGCCAAGGGTCATGGAGATTTGTGATGACAATGACATGGAGCAATGTGATGCCAAGGGTCATGGAGCTTTGTGATGACAATGACATGGAGCATTGTGATGCCAAGGGTCATGGATCTTTGTGATGACAAAGGTCATGGAGCATTTTGATGACAAGGGTGTGGTGCATTGTGATGAGAAGGGCAGGGAGCATTTTGATGACAGGGTCATGCAGCAATTTGATGAAAATTATAATGGAACACTTAGATGACAGGTTTTATAGAACATTGTGATGCCAGGGGTCATGGAGCTTTGGGATGAAAAGGGTCATGGAGCAGTTTGATGACAGGGGTTATGGAACATTGTGATGTCAGGGGTCATGGAATATTGTGCTGATAAGCGGATGTAGCATTGTGATGACAGGGGTCATGGAACATTGTGATAACAGGGGTGAGAGAGGATTGTGATGACTAGTGTTGGAACATTGTGATATCTCTGGTGAGAGAGCATTTTGATGAGAAGTGCATGGAGCATTGTGATTACAAGGTTTATGGAGCATAGCGATGACAAGGTTGGGGATCATTGTGATGAAAAGCACATGGCACATTGTGATGACAAGGGTCATGGAGCATTGTTCTGACAAAGGCATGGAGCATTGTGATGACAAGGGTCACGGAGCATTGTGATGAAAAGTTCATGGAGCATTGTGGTTACAAAGGGCACAGAGCCTTGTGATGACACGGGCATGGACCGTTGTGATGACAAACATTATGAAGCATTATGATGACTGGAGTCACGGAGCATTGTGATGACAGGGGTCACGGAGCATTGTGATAACAAGGGCATGGAGCATTGTGATGACAAGGGCATGGAGCATTGTGATGAAAAGGGTCATGGATCATTGTGCTGAGAAAGGCACAGAGGATTGTGATGACAACGGTCAAAGAGCATTGTGATGAAAAGTTCATGGAGCATTGTGGTTAAAAAGGTCACAGAGACTGTTGATGACGAGGCCATGGACCATTGTGATGACAAAGGTCATGAAGAATTGTGATGACTGCAGTCACGGAACATTGTGATGACAGGGGTCATGGAGCATTGTGATAACTAGGGCATGGAGCACTGTGATGACAAGGGCATGGAGCATTGGCCTAATAATTTTCATGGATTATTGCCATGACAGTTTGAATGGCGCATTGTGATGACAAGGGCATGGAGCATTGTGAAGAGAAAGCCATGGAATATCCTGATGACAGGAATCATGGAGCTTTGTGATGACAATGACATGGAGCATTGTGATTACATGGGTCTTGGAGCATTGTGATGACAAGGGTCTTGGAGCCTTGTGATGACAAAGCCGTGGAACTTTGTGATGGCAGAGGTCATGGAGCATTGTTATGACAGAGGTAATGGAGCATTGTGATGAGAAGGGCATTGAGCATTGGTCTGAAATGTTTCATAGATTATTGTGATGAGAGTGGGCATGGAGCATTGTGATGACAAGGGCACGGTACACTGTGATATATGGGTCATGGAGGATTGTAATGACAAGGGCATGGAGCATTGTGATGAGAAGTTCATCGAGCATTGTGATGACAAGTGTCATGGAGCTTTGTGATGACAAGGGCATGGAGCAATGTGATGAGAGGGTTCATGGAGCATTGTGATGACAATGGCATGGAGCATTGTGATGACAAGGGTCATGGAGCTTTGTGATGACAACGGTCATGGAGCATTTTGATGACAAGGGCATGGTGCATTGTGATGAGAAGGGCAGGGAACATTTTGATGACCGGGTCATGCAGCAATTTGATGAAAAATGTAATGGAACATTTTGATGGCAGGGGTTATAGAACATTGTGATGCCAGGGGTCATGGAGCTTTGGGATGAAAAGTGCATGGAGCATTGTGCTGAGAAAGGCATAGAGCATTGTGATGACAAGGGTCAAAGGGCATTGTGATGAATTGTTCATGGAGCATTGTGGTTAAAAATGTCACAGTGACTGTTGATGATGAGGGCATGGACCATTGTGATGACAAAGGTCATGGAACATTGTGATGACTGGAGTCACGGAGCATTGTGATGACAGGGGTCATGGAACATTGTGATAACAAGGGCATGGAGCATTGTGATGACAAGGACATGGAGCATTGTGAGGAGAAGGCCATGGAACTTTCTGATGACATGCGTCATGGAGCTTTGTGATGACAAGGGCATGGAGCTTTGTGATTACAGGTGTCTTGGAGCATTGTGATGACAAGGGTCATGGAGCCTTGTGATGACAAGGCCGTGGAACATTGTGATGGCAGGGGTCATGGAGCATTGTGATGACAGAGGTAATGGAGCATTGTGATGATAAGGGCAAGGAGCATTGTGATGTCCATGTCATGCAGTATTGTGAAAAGTGATGTCAGAGAGCATTCTGATGACATATGTATTGGCCCATTGTGATGTCAATGGCATGGAGCATTGTGATGCCAAGTGTCAAGGAGGATTCTGATGACAAAGGTAATGGAGCATTGTGATGACAAGGGCTTGGATCATAGTGATGACAAGGGTCAGGGAGCATTGTGCTGACAAGTGCATGGAGAATTGTGATGACAAGGGTCATGGAGCATTCTGATGACAAGCTTGTGGAGTATCTTGATGACAATGGCATGGAGCATTGTGATGAAAACGGCATGGGGCATTGTGATGAAAAAGGCATGGAGCTTTTTCGTGACAGGGTTCAAGGATCATTCTGACGACAAGTGTCAGGGAGCATTGTGATGACCAGTGTATTGAGAATTGTGATGACAAAGGTCATGGAGCATTGTGATGAAAAGGGCATGGAGTATTGTGATGACAGGCATCATGGAGCATTGTGATGACAAGAGTTATGGAACATTGTGATCACAATTGTTTGGAGCACTGCAATGACAGAGGGCATGGATCATTTTGATTTCAAGGAGCATGGAGCATTGGGATGATAAGGGCATGAAGCAATGTGATCCCAAGGTTCATGGAGGATAGTGATGACAATGGTAATGTTGTATTGTGATGACAAGCGCATAGAGCATTGCAATGACAAGGTCATGTAGCATTTTGCTGACAAAGGTATGGAGCATTGTGATGACAGGTGTCATGGAGCACTGTGATGACAAGCGTCACGGAGCATTGTGAATGCAGGGGTCATGGAGCATTGGGATGTCAAGGGCATGGATCATTGTGATGACAAGGGTCATGGAACATTAGGCTGAAAAAGTTCATGGAGTATTGTGATGACAGGGGTCATGGAGCATTGTGATTACATGGGTCTTGGAGCATTGTGATGACAGGAGTCCCGGATCATTGTGTTGTCAGGTGTCATGGAGTGTTGTGATGACAGTGGTCATTCAGCATTGTGATGATATTGGTCATGGAGCATTGTGATGAGAAGGTCATGGGCAATTGGGCTGAAAATATTCATTGATTATTGTGATGACAGGGGTCATGGAGCATTGTGATGACAAGGGAATGGAGCATGGTGACGAAAATGTCCTGGAGCATTTTGATTAGAGGACCATGTAAACTTGTGATGACAATTCTTATGGTGCATTCTGATGAAAAGGGGCATGGAGCATTGTGATTACAGTGGTCTTGGAGCATTGTAATGACAAGGGCATGGAGCATTGTGAGGAGAAGACCATGGAACATTCTAATGACATGCGTCATGGAGCTTTGTGATGACAAGGGAATTGAGCATTGTGATTACAGGGGTCTTGGAGCATTGTGATGACAAGGGTCATGGAGCCTTGTGATGACAAGTCCGTGGAACATTGTGATGGCAGGGGACATTGAGCATTGTTATGACAGAGGTTATGGAACTTTGTGATGAGAAGGGGATTGAGCATTGGTCTGAAATGTTTCATGGATTATTGTGATGAGTGTGGGCAAGGAGCATTGTGATGATAAGGGCACGGTACACTGTGATACATGAGTCATGGAGGATTGTAATGACAAGTGCATGGGCAATGTGATGAGAGAGTTCATGGAGCATTGTGATGACAATGACATGGAGCAATGTGATGCCAAGGGTCATGGAGATTTGTGATGACAATGACATGGAGCAATGTGATGCCAAGGGTCATGGAGCTTTGTGATGACAATGACATGGAGCATTGTGATGCCAAGGGTCATGGATCTTTGTGATGACAAAGGTCATGGAGCATTTTGATGACAAGGGTGTGGTGCATTGTGATGAGAAGGGCAGGGAGCATTTTGATGACAGGGTCATGCAGCAATTTGATGAAAAGTATAATGGAACACTTAGATGACAGGTTTTATAGAACATTGTGATGCCAGGGGTCATGGAGCTTTGGGATGAAAAGGGTCATGGAGCAGTTTGATGACAGGGGTTATGGAACATTGTGATGTCAGGGGTCATGGAATATTGTGCTGATAAGCGGATGTAGCATTGTGATGACAGGGGTCATGGAACATTGTGATAACAGGGGTGAGAGAGGATTGTGATGACTAGTGTTGGAACATTGTGATATCTCTGGTGAGAGAGCATTTTGATGAGAAGTGCATGGAGCATTGTGATTACAATGTTTATGGAGCATAGCGATGACAAGGTTGGGGATCATTGTGATGAAAAGCACATGGCACATTGTGATGACAAGGGTCATGGAGCATTGTTCTGACAAAGGCATGGAGCATTGTGATGACAAGGGTCACGGAGCATTGTGATGAAAAGTTCATGGAGCATTGTGGTTACAAAGGGCACAGAGCCTTGTGATGACACGGGCATGGACTGTTGTGATGACAAACATTATGAAGCATTGTGATGACTGGAGTCACGGAGCATTGTGATGACAGGGGTCACGGAGCATTGTGATAACAAGGGCATGGAGCATTGTGATGACAAGGGCATGGAGCATTGTGATGAAAAGGGTCATGGATCATTGTGCTGAGAAAGGCACAGAGGATTGTGATGACAACGGTCAAAGAGCATTGTGATGAAAAGTTCATGGAGCATTGTGGTTAAAAAGGTCACAGAGACTGTTGATGACGAGGCCATGGACCATTGTGATGACAAAGGTCATGAAAAATTGTGATGACTGCAGTCACGGAACATTGTGATGACAGGGGTCATGGAGCATTGTGATAACTAGGGCATGGAGCACTGTGATGACAAGGGCATGGAGCATTGGCCTAATAATTTTCATGGATTATTGCCATGACAGTTTGAATGGCGCATTGTGATGACAAGGGCATGGAGCATTGTGAAGAGAAAGCCATGGAATATCCTGATGACAGGAATCATGGAGCTTTGTGATGACAATGACATGGAGCATTGTGATTACATGGGTCTTGGAGCATTGTGATGACAAGGGTCTTGGAGCCTTGTGATGACAAAGCCGTGGAACTTTGTGATGGCAGAGGTCATGGAGCATTGTTATGACAGAGGTAATGGAGCATTGTGATGAGAAGGGCATTGAGCATTGGTCTGAAATGTTTCATAGATTATTGTGATGAGAGTGGGCATGGAGCATTGTGATGACAAGGGCACGGTACACTGTGATACATGGGTCATGGAGGATTGTAATGACAAGGGCATGGAGCATTGTGATGACAAGTGTCATGGAGCTTTGTGATGACAAGGGCATGGAGCAATGTGATGAGAGGGTTCATGGAGCATTGTGATGACAATGGCATGGAGCATTGTGATGACAAGGGTCATGGAGCTTTGTGATGACAACGGTCATGGAGCATTTTGATGACAAGGGCATGGTGCATTGTGATGAGAAGGGCAGGGAACATTTTGATGACCGGGTCATGCAGCAATTTGATGAAAAATGTAATGGAACATTTTGATGGCAGGGGTTATAGAACATTGTGATGCCAGGGGTCATGGAGCTTTGGGATGAAAAGTGCATGGAGCATTGTGCTGAGAAAGGCATAGAGCATTGTGATGACAAGGGTCAAAGGGCATTGTGATGAATTGTTCATGGAGCATTGTGGTTAAAAATGTCACAGTGACTGTTGATGATGAGGGCATGGACCATTGTGATGACAAAGGTCATGGAACATTGTGATGACTGGAGTCACGGAGCATTGTGATTACAGGGGTCATGGAACATTGTGATAACAAGGGCATGGAGCATTGTGATGACAAGGACATGGAGCATTGTGAGGAGAAGGCCATGGAACATTCTGATGACATGCGTCATGGAGCTTTGTGATGACAAGGGCATGGAGCTTTGTGATTACAGGTGTCTTGGAGCATTGTGATGACAAGGGTCATGGAGCCTTGTGATGACAAGGCCGTGGAACATTGTGATGGCAGGGGTCATGGAGCATTGTGATGACAGAGGTAATGGAGCATTGTGATGATAAGGGCAAGGAGCATTGTGATGTCCATGTCATGCAGTATTGTGAAAAGTGATGTCAGAGAGCATTCTGATGACATATGTATTGGCCCATTGTGATGTCAATGGCATGGAGCATTGTGATGCCAAGTGTCAAGGAGGATTCTGATGACAAAGGTAATGGAGCATTGTGATGACAAGGGCTTGGATCATAGTGATGACAAGGGTCAGGGAGCATTGTGCTGACAAGTGCATGGAGAATTGTGATGACAAGGGTCATGGAGCATTCTGATGACAAGCTTGTGGAGTATCTTGATGACAATGGCATGGAGCATTGTGATGAAAACGGCATGGGGCATTGTGATGAAAAAGGCATGGAGCTTTTTCGTGACAGGGTTCAAGGATCATTCTGACGACAAGTGTCAGGGAGCATTGTGATGACCAGTGTATTGAGAATTGTGATGACAAAGGTCATGGAGCATTGTGATGAAAAGGGCATGGAGTATTGTGATGACAGGCATCATGGAGCATTGTGATGACAAGAGTTATGGAACATTGTGATCACAATTGTTTGGAGCACTGCGATGACAGAGGGCATGGATCATTTTGATTTCAAGGAGCATGGAGCATTGGGATGATAAGGGCATGAAGCAATGTGATCCCAAGGTTCATGGAGGATAGTGATGACAATGGTAATGTTGTATTGTGATGACAAGCGCATAGAGCATTGCAATGACAAGGTCATGTAGCATTTTGCTGACAAAGGTATGGAGCATTGTGATGACAGGTGTCATGGAGCACTGTGATGACAAGCGTCACGGAGCATTGTGAATGCAGGGGTCATGGAGCATTGGGATGTCAAGGGCATGGATCATTGTGATGACAAGGGTCATGGAACATTAGGCTGAAAAAGTTCATGGAGTATTGTGATGACAGGGGTCATGGAGCATTGTGATTACATGGGTCTTGGAGCATTGTGATGACAGGAGTCCCGGATCATTGTGTTGTCAGGTGTCATGGAGTGTTGTGATGACAGTGGTCATTCAGCATTGTGATGATATTGGTCATGGAGCATTGTGATGAGAAGGTCATGGGCAATTGGGCTGAAAATATTCATTGATTATTGTGATGACAGGGGTCATGGAGCATTGTGATGAAAAGGGAATGGAGCATGGTGACGAAAATGTCCTGGAGCATTTTGATTAGAGGACCATGTAAACTTGTGATGACAATTCTTATGGTGCATTCTGATGAAAAGGGGCATGGAGCATTGTGATTACAGTGGTCTTGGAGCATTGTAATGACAAGGGCATGGAGCATTGTGAGGAGAAGACCATGGAACATTCTAATGACATGCGTCATGGAGCTTTGTGATGACAAGGGAATTGAGCATTGTGATTACAGGGGTCTTGGAGCATTGTGATGACAAGGGTCATGGAGCCTTGTGATGACAAGTCCGTGGAACATTGTGATGGCAGGGGACATTGAGCATTGTTATGACAGAGGTTATGGAACTTTGTGATGAGAAGGGGATTGAGCATTGGTCTGAAATGTTTCATGGATTATTGTGATGAGTGTGGGCAAGGAGCATTGTGATGATAAGGGCACGGTACACTGTGATACATGAGTCATGGAGGATTGTAATGACAAGTGCATGGGCAATGTGATGAGAGGGTTCATGGAGCATTGTGATGACAATGACATGGAGCAATGTGATGCCAAGGGTCATGGAGATTTGTGATGACAATGACATGGAGCAATGTGATGCCAAGGGTCATGGAGCTTTGTGATGACAATGACATGGAGCATTGTGATGCCAAGGGTCATGGATCTTTGTGATGACAAAGGTCATGGAGCATTTTGATGACAAGGGTGTGGTGCACTGTGATGAGAAGGGCAGGGAGCATTTTGATGACAGGGTCATGCAGCAATTTGATGAAAAGTATAATGGAACACTTAGATGACAGGTTTTATAGAACATTGTGATGCCAGGGGTCATGGAGCTTTGGGATGAAAAGGGTCATGGAGCAGTTTGATGACAGGGGTTATGGAACATTGTGATGTCAGGGGTCATGGAATATTGTGCTGATAAGCGGATGTAGCATTGTGATGACAGGGGTCATGGAACATTGTGATAACAGGGGTGAGAGAGGATTGTGATGACTAGTGTTGGAACATTGTGATATCTCTGGTGAGAGAGCATTTTGATGAGAAGTGCATGGAGCATTGTGATTACAAGGTTTATGGAGCATAGCGATGACAAGGTTGGGGATCATTGTGATGAAAAGCACATGGCACATTGTGATGACAAGGGTCATGGAGCATTGTTCTGACAAAGGAATGGAGCATTGTGATGACAAGGGTCACGGAGCATTGTGATGAAAAGTTCATGGAGCATTGTGGTTACAAAGGTCACAGAGCCTTGTGATGACACGGGCATGGACCGTTGTGATGACAAACATTATGAAGCATTGTGATGACTGGAGTCATGGAGAATTGTGATGACAGGGGTCATGGAGCATTGTGATGACAAGAGCATGTAGCATTGTGATGACAGGGGCATGGAGAATTGGTCTGAAATGTTTCATAGATTATTGTGCTGACAGTGGGCATGGTGCATTGTGATGACAGGGGCATGGAGCATTGTGATGACCAGGTCATGCACTATTGTGAAGACAGGTTTCAGGGAGCACTGTGATGATATATGTAATGGCCCATTGTGATTACAATGGAATGGAACATTGTGATGTCAAGTGTCATGGAGGATTCTGATGACAAATTTAATGGAGCCTTGTGATGACAAGGGCTTGGAGCATTGTGAATACAGGGGTCATGGAGCATTGTGATGACTAGGGAATGGAGCATTGTGACGACAAGAGTCCTGGATCATTGTGTTGTCAGGTGTCATGGAGTGCTGTGATGACAGTGGTCATGGAGCATTGTGATGATATTGGCCATGGAGCATTGTGATGAGTAGTTCGTGGAGCATTGGGCTAAAAACGTTCATGGATTATTGTGATGACTGGTGTCATGGAGCATTGTGATGACAAGGGAATGCAGCATGGTGATGACAAAGAAATGGAACATTGTGATGACAAGGGTCACGGAGCATTGTGATGAAAATTTCATGGAGGATTGTGGTTACAATGTCACAGAGCCTTGTGATGACGCGGGCATGGACCGTTGTAATGACAAACGTTATGAAGCATTTTGATGACTGGAGTCACGGACCACTGTGATTACAGGGATAATGGAGCATTGTGATGACTAGGGCATGGAGCATTGTGATGACAGGGGCATTTGGCATTGGTCTGATATGTTTCATGGATTATTGTGATGACAGTGGACATGGTGCATTGTGATGACAAGGGCATGGGGCATTGTGATGAGAAGGTCATGGAGTATTGTGAAGAAAGGTGTCAGGGAACATTGTGATGACATATGTCATGGTCCACTGCGATGACAATGGCATGGAGCATTGTGATGCCAAATGTAATGGAGGATTGTGATGACAAATATAATGGAGCATTGTGATGAATAGGGCTTGGAGCATTATGATGACAAGGGCCATTGAGAATTTTCATGACAATGTCGTGAAGCATTGTGATGACAAGGTCCTGGAGCATTGTGATGAGAAAACCATGGAGCCTTGTGAGTACAAGTCTCATGGAGCATACTGATGAAAAGGGGCATGGAGCATTCTTATTACAGGGATTTTGAAACACTGTGATAACAATTGCATGGAGCATTGTGATGACAAGAGCATGGAGCTTTGGTCTAATACGTTTCATGGTTTAATGTGATGACAGTTGGAATGGCGCATTTTAATGACAAGGGCATGGAGCATTGTGATGACCATGTCATGCAGTATTGTGAAGAGAGGTATTAGGGAGCATTGTGATGACATATGAAATGTCCCATTGTGATGACAACTGCATGGAGCATTGTGATGGCAAGTGTCATGGAGGATTCTGATGACAAAAGTAATGGAGCATTGTGATGATATTGGTCATGGAGCATTGTGATGAGAATGTCATGGAGCATTGGGCTGAAAATAATCATGGAGTATTGTGATGACAGGAGTCATGGAGCATTGTGATGACAAGGGAATGGAGCATGGTGATGACATGTTCCTGGAGCACTGTGATGAGATGACAATGGAGACTTGTGATGACAAGACTCATGGAGCATTCTGATGAAAAGGGGCATGGAGCATTGTGATTATAGGTGTCTTGGAGCATTGTGATGACAAGGGCATGTAGCATTGTGAGGAGAAGGCCATGGAACATTCTGAATACATGCATCATGGAGCTTTGTGATTACAAGGGCATGGAGCTCTGTGATTACATGGGTCTGGGAGCATTGTGATGACAAGGGTCATGGAACCTTGTGATGAGAAGGCCGTGGAACATTGTGATGGCAGGGGTCATGGAGCATTGTTATGACAGAGGTAATGGAGCATTGTGATGAGAAGGGCATTGAGCATTGGTCTGAAATATTTCATGGATTATTGCTCTGAGAGTGGGCATGGAGCATTGTGATGACAAGGGCACGGTACACTGTGATACATGAGTCATGGAGGATTTTAATGACAAGGGCATGGAGCATTGTGATGAGACGGGCATCGAGCTTTGTGGTGACAAGAGGCATGGAGCTTTGTGATGACAAGGGCATGGAGCAATATGATGAGAGGGTTTATGGAGCATTGTGATGACAATGACATGGAGTATTGTGATGCCAAGGGTCATGGAGCTTTGTGATGACCAAAGTCATGGAGCATTTTGATGACAAGGGTGAAGTGCATTGTGATGAGAAGGGCAGGGAGCATTTTGATGACCGGGTCATGCAGCAATTTGATGAAATTTGTAATGGAACATTTTGATGACTGTGGTTATAGAACACTGTGATGCCAGGCGTCATGGAGCTTTGAGGTGAAAATCGTCATGTAGCATTTTGATGACAGGGGTTATGGAACATTGTGATGTCAGGGGTCATGGAACATTGTTCTGAGAAGCGAATGTAGCATTGTGATGACAGGGGTCATGGAACATTGTGATAACAGGGGTGAGGGAGGATTGTGATGACTAGTGACGGAACATTGTGATATCTCATGTGAGAGAGCATTTGGATGAGAAGTGCATGGAGCATTGTGATTACAATGTTTATGGAGCATAGCGATGACAAGGTTGTGGATCATTGTGATGAAAAGCGCGTGGTGCATTGTGATGACAAGGGTCATGGAGCATTGTTCTGACAAAGGCATGGAGCATTGTGATGACAAGTGTCCGGAGCATTGTGATGAAAAGTTCATGGAGCATTGTGGTTACAAAGGTCACAGAGCCTTGTGATGACGCGGGCATGGAACATTGTGATGACAAACCTTATGAAGCATTGTGATGACTGGAGTCATGGAGCATTGTGATGACAGGGGTCATGGAGCATTGAGATGACAAGGGCATGGAGCATTGTGATGAGAAAACCATGGAGCCTTGTGATGACAAGTCTCATGGAGCATACTGATGAAAATGGGCATGGAGCATTCTGATTACATGGGTCTTGGAACATTGTGATAACAAGGGCATGGACCATTGTGATGACAAGGGCATGGAGCATTGGTCTAATAAGTTTCATGGATTATTGTGATGGCAGTTGGAATAGCGCATTGTGATGACAAGGGCATGGAGCTTTGTGATGACCAGGTCAGGCAGTATTGTGAAGAGAGGTGTCAGGGAGCATTGTGATGACATATGTAATGTCCCATTGTGATGACAATGGCATGGAGCATTGTGATGCCAAGTGTCATGGAGGATTCTGATGACAAAGGTAATGGAGCATTGTGATGACAATGGCTTGCAGCATTGTGATGACAAGGGTCAGGGAGCATTGTGCTGACAAGTGCATGGAGAATTGTGATGACAAGGGTCATGGAGCATTCTTATGACAAGCATGTGGTGTATTTTGATGACAATGGCATTGAGCATTGTGATGAAAATGGCATGGGACTTTGTGATGAAACATGCATGGAGCCTTTTCGTGACAGGGTTCAAGCAGCATTCTGATGACAAGTGTCAGGGAGCATTGTGATGACATGTATATTGAGAATTGTGATGACAAATATCATGGAGCATTGTGATGAAAAGGGCATGGAGTATTGTGATGACAGGCATCATGGATCATTTTGATGACAAGTGTTATGGAACATTGTGATCACAACTGTTTGGAGTATTGTGATAACAGAGGTCATGGATCATTTTGATTTCAAGGAGCATGGAGCATTGTGATGAAAAGGGCATGAAGCAATGTGATTCCAAGTTTCATGGAGGATTGTGATGACAACGGTAATGGAGTATTGTGATGACAAGCGCATAGGGCATTGTAATGACAAGGTCATGTAGCATTTTGCTGACAAAGGCATGGAGCATTGTGATGACAGGTGTCATGGAGCACTGTGATGAAAAGCGTCACGGAGCATTGTGAATACAGGGGTCATGGAGCATTGGGATGACAAGGTCATGGATCATTGTGATGACAAGGGTCATGGAGCATTGGGCTGAAAATGTTCATGGATTATTGTGATGACAGGGGTCATGGAGCATTGTGATTACATGGGTCTTGGAGCATTGTGATGACAGGAGTCCCGGATCATTGTGTTGTCAGGTGTCATGGAGTGTTGTGATGACAGTGGCCATGGAGCATTGTGATGATATTGGTCATGGAGCATTGTGATGAGAACGTCATGGATCATTTGGCTGAAAATATTCATAGAGTATTGTGATGACAGGGGTCATGGAGCATTGTGATGACAAGGGAATGGAGCATGGTGATAACAAGGTCCTGGAGCATTGTGTTGAGAAGACCATGGAGACATGTGATGACAAGTCTCATGGAGCATTCTGATGAAAAGGGGGAGGGAGCATTGAGATTACAGGGGTCTTGGAGCATTGTGATGACAAGTGCATGGAGCATGGTGATGACAATGTCCTGGAGCATTGTGATGAGATGACCATGGAGACTTGTGATGACAAGTCTCATGGAGCATTCTGATGAAAAGGTGCATGGATCACTGTGACTGCAGGGGTCTTGGAGCATTGTGATGACAAGGGCATGGAGCATTGTGACGAGAAGGCCATGGAACATTCTGATGACATGTGTCATGGAGCTTTGTGATGACAAGGGCATGGAGCTTTGTGATTACAGGGGTCTTGGGGCATTGTGATGACAAGGGTCATTGAGCCTTGTGAAGGCAAGGCCATGGAACATTGTGATGGCAGGGGTCATGGAGCATTGTTATGACAGAGGTAATGGAGCATTGTCATGAGAAGGGCATTGAGCATTGGTCTGAAATGTTTCATGGATTATTGTGATGAGATTGGATATGGAGCATTGTGATGAGAAGGGAACGGAACACTGTGATACTTGGGGCATGGACGATTGTAATGTCAAGGGCATGGAGCATTGTGATGAGAAGGGCATCGAGCATTGTGATGACAAGTGTCATAGAGCTTTGTGATGACAAGGGCATGGAGCAATGTGATGAGAGGGTTCACGGAGCATCGTGATGACAATGACATGGAGCATGGTGATGCCAACGGTCATGGAGTTTGTGATGACATAGGTCATGGAGCATTTTGATGACAAGTGTGTGGTGCATTGTGATGAGAATTGCAGGGAGCATTTTGATGACAGGGTCATGCAGCAATTTGATGAAAAGTGTAATGGAATATTTTGATGACAGGGGTTATAGAACATTGTGATGCCAGGCTTCATGGAGGTTTGGGATGAAAAGGGTCATGGAGCACTTTGATGACAGGGGTTATGGAACATTGTGATGTCAGGGGTCATGGAACATTGTGCTGTTAAGGGGATATAGCATTGTGATGATAGGGGTCATGGAACATTGTGATAACAGGGGTGAGAGAGGATTGTGATGACTAGTCATGGAACATTGAGATATCTCATGAGAGAGAGCATATGGATGAGAAGTGCATGGAGCATTGTGATTACAAGATTTATGGAGCATAGCGATGACAAGGTTGTGGATCATTGTGATGAAAAGCGCATGGCACATTGTGATGACAAGGGTCATGGAGCATTGTTCTGAAAAACGCATGGAGCATTGTGATGACAATGGTCACGGAGAATTGTGATGAAATGTTCATGGAGCATTGTGGTTTTAAAGGTCACAGAGCCTTGTGATGATTCGGGCATGGACCGTTGTGTAGACAAACCTTATAAAGCATTGTGATGACTGGAGTCACGGAGCATTGTAAATACAGGTGTCATGGAGCACTGGGATGACAATGGCATGGTTCAATGTGATGAGAAGGGTCATGGAGCATTGGGCTGAAAATCTTCATGGAGTATTGTGATGACAGGGGACATGGAGCATTGTGATGACTAGGGAATGGAGCATTGTGGTGACAAGTGTCCCGGATCATTGGGTTGTCAGGAGTCATGGAGTGTTTTGATGACAGTGGTCATGGAGCTTTGTGATATTGGCCATGGAGCATTGTGATGAGTAGGTCGTGAAGCATTGGGCTGAAAATGTTCATGGATTATTGTGATGACAGGGGTCATGGAACATTGTGATGACAAGGGAATGGAGCATGGTTATGACAAGGTCCTGGAGCATTGTGATGAGAAGACCATGGAGACTTGTGATGACAAGTATCATGGAGCATTCTGATGAAAAGGGGCATGGAGCATTGTGAATACAGCGGTCTTGGAGCATTGTGATGACTAGGGCATGGAGCATTGTGATGAGAAGGCCATGGAGCATTCTGATGACATGCGTCATGGAGTTTTCTGATGACAAGGGCATGGAGCATTGTGATTACAGGGGTCTTGGAACATTGTGATGACAAGGGCATGGAGCATTGAGATTATATGTTTCTTGGAGCATTGTGATGAAAAGGACATGGATTATTGTGATGAAAAAGGCATGGAGCCTTGTCATGACAGGATTCAAGGAGCATACAGACAACAAGTGTCAGGGAGCATTTTGATGACAAGTGTATTGAGCATTGTGAGGACAAAGATCTTGGAGCATTGTGATGAGAAGACCATTGATAATTATGATGACGAGCGTCATTGGGCATTGTGATGACAAGTGTTATGGAATATTGTGATCACAAGGGTTTGGAGCATTGTTATGAAAGAGGTCATGGAGCATTTTGATTTCATTATGATGACAATAGCATGAAGCATTATGATGATGGGCATGGTGCATTGTGATGACAGGGTTCATGGATCATTGAGATGAAAAGGGGCATAGAGCATTGTGATTACAGGGCTCTTGGAGCATTGTTATGAGAAGTGTCATGGAGCTTTGTGATGACAAAGCCATGGAACATCGTGATGGCAGGGGTCATGGAGCATTGTTATGTCAGGTGTAATGGAGCATTCTGATGGCAAGGGCGTGGAGCATTGTCATGAGAAGGCCATGGAGCATTCTGATGACATGTGTCATGGAGATTTGTGAAGACAAGGGCATGGAGCAATGTGATGAGAGCGTTCATGGAGCATTGTGATGACAATGACATGGAGCATTGTGATGCCAAAGGTCATGGATCTTTCTGATGAAAGAAGTCAAGAAGCATTTTGATAGCAAGGGCGTTGTGCATTGTGATGAGAAGGGCATGGAGCATTGTGATGACAGGGTCATGGAGCAATTTGATGAAGTGTCATGGAACATTTTGATGACAGGTGTTATGAAACACTGTGATGTCAGGGATCATCGAACATTGTGATGATAAGAGCGTGTAGCATTGTGATGACAGGAGTCATGGAACATTGTGATGAGAGGGGTGAGGGAGTATTGTGACAAATAGTGATGTAGCATTGTGAAATCAGTGTTGAGAGAGCATTTTGATGAGAAGTGCATGGAGCATTGTGATGACAAATTTAAAGGAGCATTGTGATGACAAGTTTGTGGAGCACTGTGATGACAAGCGTATGGTGCATTGTGATGACAGGTGTCATGGAGCATTGTGCTGACAAGCACATGGAGCACTGTGATGACAAGGGTCAAAGAGCATTGTGAAGAAAAGTTCATGGACCATTGTGGTTAAAAAGGTCACAGAGACTGTTGATGACGAGGGTATGGACCATTGTGATGACAAAGGTCATGAAGCATTGTGATGACTGGAGTCACGGAGCATTGTGATGACAGGGGTCATGGAGCATTGTGATAACAAGGGCATGGAGCATTGTGATGACAAGGGCATGGAACATTGGTCTAATAAGTTGCATGGATTATTGCGATGACAGTTGGAATGGCACATTGTGATGACAAGGGCATGGAGCATTGTGATGACCATGTCATGCAGTACTGTGAAGACAGGTGTCAGGGAGCATTGTGATGACATATGTAATGGCCCTTTGTGATGACAATGGCATGGAGCATTTTGATGCCAAGTGTCATGGAGGATTCTGATGACAAAGGTAATGGAGCATTGTGATGACAATGGCTTGGAGCATTGTGATGACAAGGGTCAGGGAGCATTGTGCTGACAAGTGCATGGAGAATTGTGATGACAAGCGTCATGGAGCATTCTGAAGAAAAGCTTGTGGAGTATTTTGATGACAATGACATGGAGCATTGTGATGAAAACGGCATGGGGCCTTGTGATGAAAAAGGCATGGAGCCTTGTCATGACAGGGTTCAAGGAGCATTCTGATGACCAGTGTCAGGGTGCATTGTGATGACAAGTGTATTGAGCATTGTGATGACAAAGGTCATGGGGCCTTGTGATGAAAAGAGCATGGAGTATTGTGATGACAGGCATCATGGAGCGTTGTGATGACAAGTGTTATGGAACATTGTGATCACAAGGCTTTGGAGCATTGTGATGAGAGAGGTCATGGATCATTTTGATTTCAAGGAGCATGGAGCATTGTGATGAAAAGTGCATGAAGCAATCTGATCCCAAGGTTCATGGAGGTTTGTGATGACAATGGTAATGGAGTATATAGATGACAAGCGCATAGAGCATTATAATGACAAGGTCATGTAGCATTTTGCTGACAAAGGCATGGAGCATTGTGATGACAGGTGTCATGGAGCACTGTGATGACAACCGTCACGGAACATTGTGAATACAGGGGTCATGGAGCATTGGAATGACAAGGGCATGGATCATTGTGATGACAAGTGTCATGGAGCAATGGGTTGAAAATTTTCATGGAGTGTTGTGATGACAGGGGTCATGGAGCATTGTGATGACTAGGGAATGGAGCATTGTGATGACAAGAGTCCTGGATCATTGTGTTGTCAGGTGTCATGGAGTGTTGTGATGACAGTGGTCATGGAGCATTGTGATGATATTGGACATGGAGCATTTTGATGAGTAGGTCGTGGAGCATTTGGTTGAATATATTCATAGATTATTGTGATGACAGTGGTCATGGAGCATTGTGATGAGAAGGGAATGGAGCATGGTAATGACAAGGTCCTGGAGCATTGTGATGAGAAGACCATGGAGACATGTGATGACAAGTCTCAGGGAGCATTCTGATGAAAACGGAAATGGAACATTGTGATTACAGTGGTCTTGAAACATTGTGATGACTATGGCATGGAGCATTGTGATGAGAAGGTCATGGAGCATTCTAATGACATGCGTCATGGAGTTTTCTGATGACAAGGGAAAGGAGCATTGTGATTACAGGGGTCTTGTAACATTGTGATCACAAGGGCATGGAGCATTGTGAGGCGAAGAACAAGGATCATTCTGATGGCATGCGTCATTGAGCTTTGTGATGACAAGTGTTACGGAATATTGTGACCACAAGGGTTTGGGGCATTGTTATGACAGAGGTCATGCAGCATTTTGATTTCATTGTGATGACAATAACATGAAGCATTATGATGATGGGCATGGTGCATTGTGATGACAGGGTATATGGATCACTGAGATGAGAAAGGGCATAGAGCATTGTGATTACAGTGTTCTTGGAGCATTGTGATGAGAAGGGTCATGGAGCTTTGTGATGACAAGACCATGGAACATCGTGATGGCAGGGGTCATGGAGCATTGTTATGACTGAAGTAATGGAGCATTGTGATGGCAAGGGCATGGAGCATTGTGATGAGAAGGCCATGGAGCATTTTGATGACATGTGTCATGGAGCTTTGTGAAGACAAAGGCCTGGAGCAATGTGATGACAGCGTTCATGGAGCATTGTGATGACAATGACATGGAGCATTGTGATGCCAAGGGTCATGGATCTTTGTGATGGCAAATGTCATGGAGCATTTTGATGGCAAGTGCATTGATCATTGTGATGAGAAGTGCAGGGAGCATTCTGATGACAGGGTCATGGAGCAATTTGATGAAAAGTGTCATGGAACATTTTGATGACAGGTTTTATGGAACATTGTGATGTCAGGGGTCATCGAACATTGTGATGATAAGTGCATGTAGCATTGTGATGACAGGAGTCATGGAACATTGTGATGGAATGTTTGAGCGAGTATTGTGACAAATTGTGATGTAGCACTGTGATATCAGTGGTGAGAGAGCATTTTGATGAGAAGTGCATGGAGCATTGTGATGACATATTTTAAGGAGCATTGTGATGACAAGATTGTGGAGCACTGTGATGACAAGCGTAGGGTGCATTGTAATGACATGTGTCATGGAGCATTGTGCTGACAAGCACATGGAGCATTGTGATGACAAGTGTCAAAGAGCATTGTGAAGAAAAGTTCATGGACCATTGTGGTTAAAATGGTCACAGAGACTGTTGATGACGAGGGCATGGACCATTGTGATGACAAAGGTCATGAAGCATTGTGATGACTGGAGTCACGGAGCATTGTGATGACAGGGGTCATGGAGCATTGTGATAACAAGGGCCTGGAGCATTGTGATGAAAAGGGCATGGAACATTGGTCTAATAAGTTGCATGGATTATTGCGATGACAGTTGGAATGGCACATTGTGATGACAAGGGCATGGAGCATTGTGATGACCATGTCATGCAGTATTGTGAAGACCGGTGTCAGGGAGCATTGTGATGACATAAGTAATGGCCCATTGTGATGACAATGGCATGGAGCATTGTGATGCCAAGTGTCATGGAGGATTCTGATGACAAAGGTAATGGAGCATTGTGATGACAATGGCTTGGAGCATTGTGATGAAAATGGTCAGGGAGCATTGTGCTGACAAGTGCATGGATAATTGTGATGACAAGCGTCATAGAGCATTCTGAAGAAAAGATTGTGGAGTATTTTTATGACAATGACATGGAGCATTGTGATGAAAACCGCATGGGGCATTGTGATGAAAAAGGCATGGAGCCTTGTCATATCAGGGTTCAAGGAGCATTCTGATGACAAGTGTCAGGGAGCATTGTGATGACAAGTGTATTGAGCATTGTGATGACAAAGGTCATGGAGCATTGTGATGAAAAGGGCATGAAGTATTGTGATGACAGGCATCATGGAGCGTTGTGATGACAAATGTTATGGAACAATGTGATCACAAGGGTTTAGAGCATTGTGATGAGAGAGGTCATGGATCATTTTGATTTCAAGGAGCATGGAGCATTGTGATGACAAGGGCATGAAGCAATTTGATCACAAGGTTCATGGAGGATTGTGATGACAATGGAGATGGAGTAATGAGATGACAAGCCCATAGAGCATTATAATGACAAGGTCGTGGAGCATTTTGCTGACAAATGCATGGACCATTGTGATGACAGGTGTCATGGAGCACTGTGATGACAAGCGTCACGGAGCATTGTGAATACACCGGTCATGGAGCATTGGGATGAGAAGGGCATGGATCATTGGGATGACAAGTGTCATGGAGCACTTGGCTGAAAATATTCATGGAGTATTGTGATGACACGGGTCATGGAGCATTGTGATGACTAGGGAATGGAGTATTGTGATGACAAGAGTCCCGGATCATTGTGTTGTCAAGTGTCATGGAGTGTTGTGATGACAGTGGTCATGGAGCATTTTGAAGACCACGGAATGGAGCATGGGAATTACAAGTTCCTGGAGCATTGTGATGAGAAGGCCATGAAGACTTGTGATGACAAGTCTCATGGAACATTCTGATGAAAAGGGGCATGGAGCATTGTGATTACAGGGGTCTTGGAGCATTGTGATGACTAGGGCATGGATCATTGTGATGAGAAGGCCATGAAGCATTCTGATGACATGCGTCATTGAGCTTTGTGATGACAATGGCATGGAGCATTGAGATTACATTGGTCTTGGAGCATTGTGATGAAAAGGACATGGATCACTGTGATGAAAAAGGAATGGAGCCTTGTCATGACAGTGTTCAATGAGCATACAGACAACAAGTGTCAGGGAGCATTTTGATGACAAGTGTATTGAGCATTGTGATGACCAAGGTCATGTAGCATTGAGATGAAAAGTGCATGGAGTATTGTGATGACAGGCATCATGGAGTGTTGTGATGACAAGTGTTATGGAACACTGATCACAAGGGTTTGGAGCATTGTGATGACAGAGGTCATGGATCATTTTGATTTCAAGGAGCATGGAGCATTGTGATGACAATGGCATGAAGGAATGTGATCCCAATGTTCATGGAGGATTGTGATGACAATGGAAATGGAGTATTGTGATGACAAGCGCATAGAGCATTGTAATGACAAGGTCATGTAGCATTTTGCTGACAAAGGCATGGAGCATAGTGATGACAGGTGTCATGGAGCACTGTGATGACAACCGTCACGGATCATTGTGAATACAGTGGTCATGGAGCATTGGGAAGACAAGGGCATGGATCATTGTGATGAAAAGAGTCATGGAGCAATGGGCTGAAAATGTTCATGGAGTGTTGTGATGACAGGGGTCATGGAGCATTGGGATGACTAGGGAATGGAGCACTGTGATGACAAGAGTCCCGGACCATTGGGTTGTCAGGTGTCATGGAGTGTTGTGATGACAGTGGTCATGGAGCATTGTGATGATATTGGCCATGGAGCATTGTGATGAGTAGGTCGTGGAGCACTGGGCTGAAAATGTTTATGGATTATTGTGATGACAGTGGTCATTGAGCATTGTGAAAACAAGGGAATGGAGCATGGTAATGAGAAGTTCCTGGAGCATTGTGATAAGAAGACCATGGAGACTTGTGATGACAAGTCTCATTGAGATTTCTGATGAAAATGGAAATGGAACATTGTGATTACTGGGGTCTTGGAGCATTGTGATGACTAGGGCATGGAGCATTGTGATGAGAAGGCCATGGAGCATTCTGATGACATACGTCATGGAGTTTTTTGATGACAAGGGCAAGGAGCATTGTGATTACAGGGGTCTTGTAACATTGTGATGACAAGGGCTTGGAGCATTGAGATGAAAAGGACATGGATCATTGTGATGAAAAAGGCATGGAGCCTTGTTATGACAGGATTCAAGGAGCATACAGACAACAAGTGTCAGGGAGAATTTTGATCACAAGTGTATTGAGCATTGTGATGGCAAAAGTCATGGAGCATTGTGATGAGAAGACCATTGATAATTGTGATGACGAGCATCATGGGGCATTGTGATGACAAGTGTTATGGAATATTGTGATCACAAGGGTTTGGAGCATTGTTATGACAGAGGTCATGGAGCATTTTGATTTCATTGTGATGACAATAGCATGAAGCATTATGATGATGGGCATGGTGCATTGTGATGACAGGGTTCATGGATCATTGAGATGAAAAAGGGCATAGAGCATTGTGATTAAATGGTTCTAGGAGCATTGTGATGAGAAGGGTCATGGAGCTTTGTGATGACAAGGCCATGGAACATCGTGATGGCAGGGGTCATGGAGCATTGTTATGACTGTGGTAAAGTAGCATTGTAATGGCAAGGGCATGGAGCATTGTGATGAGAACACCATGGAGCATTCTGATGACGTGTGTCATAGAGCTTTGTGAAGACAAGGGCATGGAGCAATGTGATGAGAGCGTTCATGGAGCATTGTGATGACAATGACATGGAGCATTGTGATTACAAGGGCATGGAGCATTGTGATGACAAGTGCATGGAACATTGGTCTAATCAGTTGCATGGATTATTGCAATGACAGTTGGAATTGCGCATCGTGATGACAAGGGCATGGAGCATTGTGATGTCGAGGTCATGCAGTATTGTGAAGAGAGGTGTCAGGGAGCATTGTGATGACATATGTAATGGCCCATTGTGATGAAAATGGCATGGAGCACTGTGATACCATGTGTCATGGAGGATTCTGATGACAAAAGTAATGGAGCATTGTGAAGACAATGGCTTGGAGCATTGTGATGACAAGTGTCAGGGAGCATTGTGCTGACAAGTGCATGGAGAATTGTGATGACAAGGGTCATGGAGCATTCTGATGACAAGCTTGTGGAGTGTTTTGATGACAATGGCATGGAGCATTGTGATGAAAACGGCATGGGGCATTGTGATGAAAAAGGCATTGATCCTTTTCGTGACAGGGTTCAAGGAGCATTCTGATGACAAGTGTCAGGGAGCATTGTGATGACAAGTGTATTGAGAATTGTGATGACAAAGGTCATGGAGCATTGTGATGAAAAGGGCATGGAGTATTGTGATGACAGGCATCATGGAGCGTTGTGATAACAAGTGTTATGGAACATTGTGATCACAAGGGTTTGGAGCATTGTGATGAGAGAGGTCATGGTTCATTTTGATTTCAAGGAGCATGGAGCATTGTGATGAAATGGGCATGAAGCAATGTGATCCCAAGGTTCATGGAGGATTGTGATGACAATGGAAATGGAGGATTGTGATGACAAGCGAATAGAGCATTGTAATGATAAGGTCATGTAGCATTTTGCTGACAAAGGCATGGAGCATTGTGATGACAGGTGTCATGGAGCACTGTGATGACAAGCGATACGGAGCATTGTGAATACAGGGGTCATGGAGAATTGGGATGACAAGGGCATGGATCATTGTGATGACAAGGTCATGGAGCACTGGGCTGAAAATGTTCATGGAATGTTGTGTTGACAGGGGTCATGGAGCATTGTGATGACTAGGGAATGGAGCATTGTGATGACCAGAGTCCCGGATCACTGTGTCGTCAGGTGTCATGGAGTGTTGTGATGACTGTGGTCATGGAGCATTGTGATGATATTGGCCATGGAGCATTGTGATGAGTAAGTCGTGGAGCACTGGGCTGAAAATATTCATGGATTATTGTGATGACAGGGGTCATGGAGCATTGTGATGACAATGGAATGGAGCATGGTGATGACAATGTCCTGGAGCATTGTGATGAGAAGACCATGGAGACTTGTGTTGACAAGTCTCATGGAGCATTCTGATGAAAAGGGACATGGAACATTGTGATTACAGAGGTTATGGAGCATTGTGATGACTAGGGCAAGGAACATTGGGATGAAAAGGCCATGGAACATTCTGATGACATGCATCATGGGGTTTTGTGATGACAAGGGCATGGAGCATTGTGATTACAGGGATCTTGGAGCATTGTGATGAAAATGGCTTGGTCATTGTTATGAAAATTGCATAGAGCCTTGTCATGACAGGGTTCAAGGAGCATACTGACGACAAGTGTCTGGGAGCATTGTGATGAAAAGTGTATTGAGCATTGTGATGACAAAGATCATGGAGCATAGTGATGAGAAGACCATGGATAATTGTGATGATGAGCGTCATGGGGTGTTTTGATGATAAGGGTTATGTAACACTGTGATCACAAGGGTTTGGAGCATTATGATGACAGAGCTCATGGAGAATATTGATTTCATTGTGATGACAATAGCCTGAAGCGTTATGATGATGGGCATGGTGCATTGTGATGACAGGATTCATGGAGCATTGAAATGAAAAGGGGCATGGAGCATTGTGTTTACAAGGGTCGTGGAGCATTGTGATGACTAGGGCATGGAGCATTGTGATGAGAAAGCCATGAAACATTCTGATGACATGCGTCATGGAGCTTTGTGATGACAAGGGCATGGATCACTGTGATTTCAGGGGTCTTGAGCATTGTGATGACAAGTGTCATGGAAACTTGTGATGACTAGGCCGTGGAACATTGTGATGGCAAGGGTCATGGTGCATTTTTATTACAGGGGTAATGGAGCATTTTGATGAGAAGGGCATGGAACATTGGTCTGAAATGTTTCATGAATTATTGTGATGATAGTTGGCATGGGGCATTGTGATGACAAGGGCACAGATCACTGTGATTCATGCGTTATGCAGGATTGTAATGACAAGGGCATGGAGCATTGTGATGAGAATGGCATCGAGCATTGTGATGACAAGTGTCATGGAGCTTTGTGATGACAAGGGCATGGAGCAATGTGATGAGAGTGTTCATGGATCATTGTGATGACAATGACATGGAGCATTGTGATCCCAAGGGTCATGGAGCTTTGTGATGACAAGTCATGGAGCACTTTGATGACAAGGGCATGGTGCATTGTGATGAAAAGGGCAGGGAGCATTTTTAGGACCGGTTCATGCAGCAATTTGATGAAAAATGTAATGGAACATTTTGATGGCAGGGGTTATAGAACATTGTGATGTCAGGGGTCTTGGAGCTTTGGGATGAAAAGGGTCATGGAGCATTTGGTTGTCAGGGGTCCTGGAACATTGTGATTGTAAGGGGATGTAGCAGTGTGATGACAGAGTCATGGAACATTGTGATTACAGGGGTGAGGGAGTATTGTGATGACTAGTGATGAAACATTGGGATATCTCTGGTGAGAGAGCATTTTGATGAGAAGTGCATGGAGCATTGTGATTACAAGGTTTATGGAGCATTGCAATGACAAGGTTGTGGACCTTTGTGATGAAATATGCGTGGCACATTGTGATGACTATGGTCATGGAGCACTGTTCTGACAATGACATGGAGCATTGTAATGACAAAGGTAACAGAGAATTGTGATGAAAAGTTTATGGAGGATTGAGGTTACAAAGGTCACAAAGCCTTGTGGTGATGCGGCATGGACCATTGTGATGACAAACGTTATGAAGCATTGAGATGACTGGAGTCACGGAGCATTGTGATGACATGTGTCATGGAGCATTGTGCTTACAAGCGCATGGAGCATTGTGATGACAAATGTCATGGAGCATTGTGCTGAGAAAGGCATAGAGCATTGTGAGGACAACGGTCAAAGAGCATTGTGATGAAAAGTTCATGGAGCATTGTGGTTAAAACTGTCACAGAGACTGCTGATGACGAGGGCATGGACCATTGTGATGACAATAGTCATGAAGCATTGTGATGACTGGAGTCACGGAGCATTGTGATGACAGGGGTTATGGAGCATTGTGATAACAAGGGCATGGAGCATTGTGATGACAAGGGCATGGAACATTGGTCTAATAAGTTTCATGGATTATTGTGATGACAGTTGGAATGGCGCATTGTGATGACAAGGGCATGGAGCATTGTGATGACCAGGTCATGCAGTATTGTGAAGACAGGTGTCAGAGAGCATTGTGATGACATATGTAATGGCCCATTGGGATGACAAGGGCATGGATCATTGTGATGACAATGGTCATGGAGCACTGGGCTGAAAATGTTCATGGAGTGTTGTGAGGATAGGGGTCATGGAGCAATGTGATGACTAGGGTATGGAGCATTGTGATGACAAGAGTCCCAGAGCATTGTGTTGTCAGGTGTCATGGATTGTTGTGATGACAGTGGTCATGGAGCATTGTGATGATCCTGGCCATGGAGCATTGTGATGAGTAGGTCGTGGAGCATTGGGCTCAAAATGTTCATGGAGTATTGTGATGACAGGGGTCATGGAGCATTGTGATGACAAGGGAATGGAGCATGGTGATGACATGTTCCTGGAGCATTGTGATGAGAAACCATGGAGCCTTGTGATGACAAGTCTCATGGAGCAATCTGATGAAAAGGGACATGGAACATTGTGATTACAGGGGTCTTGGAGCATTGTGATGACTAGGGCATGCAGCATTGTGATGAGAAGGCCATGGAGCATTCTGATGACATACCTCATGGAGTTTTTTGATGACAAGGGCATGGAGCATTGTGATTACAGGGGTCTTGGAACATTGTGATGACAAGGGCATGGAGCATTGTGATGAAAATGGCATTCAGCCTCGTCATGACAGGGTTCAAGGAGCATACAGACAACATGTGTCATGGAGCATTTTGATGACATGTGCATTGAGCATTGTGATGACAAAAGTCATGGAGCATTGTGATGAGAAGACCATTGATAATTGTGATGACGAGTGTCATGGGGCACTGTGATGACAAGTGTTATGGAATAATTTGATCACAAGGGTTTGGAGCATTGTTATGACAGAGGTCATGGATCATTTTGATTTCATTGTGATGACAATAGCATGGAGCATTATGATGATGGGCATGGTCCATTTTGATGACAGGGTTCATGGAACACTGAGATGAAAAGTGGCATAGAGCATTGTGATAAAAGTGTTCTTGGAGCACTGTGATGAGAAGGGTCATGGAACTTTGTGATGACAAGTCAATGGAACAGAGTGATGGCAGGGGTCATGGAGCATTGTTATCACTGGTGTAATGGAGCATTTTGATGGCAAGGTCATGGAGCTCTGTGATGAGAAGGCCATGGAGCATTCTGATGACATGTGCCATGGAGGTTTGTGAAGACAAGGGCATGGAGCAATGTGATGAGAGCGTTCATGCAGCATTGTGATGACAATGAAATGGAGCATTGTGATGCCAAGGGTCATGGATCTTTGTTATGACAAATATCATGGAGCATTCTGATGGCAAGGGCATTGTGCATTGTGATGAGAAGTGCAGGGAGCATTCTGATGACAGGGTCATGGAGCAATTTGATGAAAAGTGTCATGGAACATTTTGATGACAGGTGTTATGGAACATTGTGATGTCAGGGGTCATCGAAAATTGTGATGATAAGTGCATGTAGCATTGTGATGACAGGAGTCTTGGAATATTGTGATGACAGGGGTGAGTTTGTATTGTGACAAATACTGATGTAGCATTGTGATATCAGTGGTGAGAGAGCATTTTGTTGAAAAGTGTATGGAGCAATGTGATGACAAATTTTAAGGAGCATTGTGATGACAAGATTGTGGAGCACTGTGATGACAAGTGCATGGTCCATTGTGATGACATGTGTCATGGAGCATTGTGCTGACAGGCGCATGGAGCATTGTGATGACAAGGGACAAAGAGCATTGTGATGGAATGTTCATGGAGCACTGTGGTTAAAATGGTCACAGAGACTGTTGATGACGAGGTCATGGACCACTGTGATGACAAATGTCATGAAGCATTGTGATGACTGGAGTCACGGAGCATTGTCATGACAGGAGTCATGGAGCATTGTGATAACAAGGGCATGGAGCGTTGTGAGGACAGGGGCATGGAATATTGGTCTAATAAGTTTCATGAATTATTGCGATGACATTTGGAATGGCGCATTGTGATGACAAGGGCATGGAGAATTGTGATTACCAGGTCATGCAGTACTGAGAAGAGAGCTGTCAGGGATCATTGTGATGACATATGTAATGGCCCGTTGTGATGACAATGGCATGGAACATTGTGATGCCAAGTGTCATGGAGGTTTCTGATGACAAAGGTAATGGAGCATTTGATGACAAGGGCTTGGAGCATTGTGATGACAAGGGTCTGGGAGCTTTGTGCTGACAAGTGCATGGAGAATTGTGATGACAAGGGTCATGGAGCATTCTGATGACAAGCTTGTGGAGTATTTTGATGACAATGGCATGGAGCATTGTGATGAAAACGGCATGGGACTTTGTGATGAAAAAGGCTTGGAGCCTTTTCGTGACAGGGTTCAAGGAGCATTCTGATGACAAGAGTCAGGGAGCATTGTGATGACAAGTGTATTGAGAATTGTGATGACAAAGGTCATGGAGCATTGGGATGAAAAGTGCATGGAGTATTGAGATGACAGGCATCATGGAGCGTTGTGATGACAAGTGTTATGGAACAAAGTTATCACAAGGGTTTGGAGCATTGTGATGACAGAGGTCATGGATCATTTTGATTTCAAGGAGCATGGAGCATTGTGATGACAAGGGCATGAAGCAATGTGATCTCAAGGTTCATGGAGGATTGTGATGACAATGGAAATGGAGTATTGTAATGACAAGCGCATAGAGCATTGTAATGATACGGTCATGTAGCATTTTGCTGACAAAGGCATGGAGCATTGTGATGACATGTGTCATGGAGCACTGTGATGAGAAGCGTCACGGAGCATTGTGAATACAGTGGTCATGGAGCATTGGGATGACAAGGGCATGGATCATTGTGATGACAAGGGTGATGGAGCACTGGGCTGAAAATGTTCATGGAATGTTGTGATGACAGGGGTCATGGAGCATTGTGATGAATAGGGAATGGAGCATTGTGATGACATGAGTCCCGGATCATTGTGTTGTCAAGTGTCATGGAGAATTGTGATGATATTGGCCATGGAGCATTCTGACGAGTAGGTCGTGGAGCATTGGTCTGAAAATGTTCATGGATTATTGTGATGACAGGGGTCATGGAGTATATTGATGACCAGGGAATGGAGCATGCTGATGACAAAGTCCTGGAGCATTGTGATGAGAAGACCATGGAGACATGTGAATACAATTCTCATGGAGAATTCTGATGAAAAGGGGGCATGGAACACTGTGATTACAGGGGTCTTGGAGCACTGTGATGACTAGGGCATGGAGCATTGTGATGAGATGGCATGGAGCATTCTGATGACATGCGTCCTGGAGTTTTTTGATGACAAGGTCATGGAGCATTGTGATTACAGTTGTCTTGGAACATTGTGATGACAAGGGCATGGAGCATTGTGAGGAGAAGACCAAGGAGCATTCTGATGGCATATATCATTGAGTTTTCTGATGACAAGGGCATGGAGCATGGAGATTACATGGGTCTTGGAGCATTGTGAAGAAAAGGACATCGATCATTGTGATGAAAAAGGCATGGAGCCTTGTCATGACAGGATTCAAGGAGCATACAGACAACAAATGTCAGGGAACATTTTGATGACAAGTGTATTGAGTATTGTGATGACAAAGGTCATGGAGCATTGTGATGAGTAGACCATTGATAATTGTGATGATGAGCGTCATGGGGCATTGTGATGACAAGTGTTATGGAATATTGTGATCACAAGGGTTTTGAGCATTGTTATGACAGAGGTCATGGAGCATTTTGATTTCATTGTGATGACAATAGCATGAAGCATTATGATGATGGGCATGATTCATTGTCATGACAGGGTTCATGGATAATTGAGATGAAAAGGGGCATAGAGCATTGTGATTACAGGGTTCATGGAGCATTGTGATGAGAAGGGTCATGGAGCTTTGTGATGACAAGGCCATGGAACATCGTGATGGCAGGGGTCATGGAGCATTGTTATGACTGGGGTAATGGAGCATTGTCATGGCAAGGGCATGGATCATTGGTCTAATATGTTTCATGGATTATTGCAGTGACTGTTGGAATGGTGCATTGTGATGACAAGGGCATGGAGCATTGTAATGACCAGGTCATGCAGTATTGTGAAGACAGGTGTCAGGGAGCATTGTGATGACATATGTAATGGCCCATTGTCATGACAATGGCATGGAGCATTGTGAGGCCAAGTGTCATGGAGGATTCTGATGACAAAGGTAATGGAGCATTGTGATGACAATCGCTTGGAGCATTGTGATTACAAGGGACAGGGAGCATTGTGCTGAAAAGTGCATGGGAATTGTGATGACAAGGGTCATGGAGCATTCTGATGACAAGCTTGTGGATTATTTTGATGACAATGGCATGGAACATTGTGATGAAAAGGGCATGGTGTATTTTGATGACAGGCATCATGGAGCGTTGTGATGACAAGTGTTATGGAACACTGTGATCACAAGGTTTTGGAGCATTGTGATGAGAGAGGTCATGGATCATTTTGATTTCAACGAGCATGGAGCATTGTAATGACAAGGGCATGATGCAATGTGATCCCAAAGTTCATGGAGGATTGTGATGACAATGGAAATGGAGTACTGTGATGACAAGCGCATAGAGCATTGTAATGACAAGGTCATGTAGCATTTTGCTGACAATGGCATGGAACATTGTGATGACATGTGTCATGGAGCACTGTGATGACAAGCGTCACGGAGCTTTGTGAATATAGGGGTCATGGACCATTGGGATGACAAGGGCATGGAATATTGTGATGACAAGGGTCATGGAGCGCTGGGCTGAAAATGTTCATTGAGTGTTGTGATGACACGGGACATGCAGCATTGTGATGACTAGGGAATGGAGAATTGTGATGACAAGAGTCAAGGATCATTGTGTTGTCAGGTGTCATGGAGTGTTGTGATGACAGTGGTCATGGAGCATTATGATGACAAGGGAATGGAGCATGGTGATGACAAGGTCCTGGAGCATTGTGATGAGAACACCATGGATAATTGTGATGACAAATCTCATGGAGCATTGTGATGAAAATGGGCATGGACCATTGTGATTACAGGGTTCTTGGAGGATTGTGATGACTAGGGCATGGAACATTGGTCTAATATGTTTCATCGATTATTGTGATGACAGTTGGAATGGCGCATTGTGTTGAAAAGTGCATGGAGCAATGTGATGACCAGGTCATGCAGTATTGTGAAGACAGGTGTCAGGAAGCATTGTGATGACATATGTAATGGCCCAATGTGATGACAATGGCATGGAGCATTGTGATGCCAAGTGTCATGGAGGATTCTGATGACAAAGGTAATGGAGCATTGTGATGACAATGGCTTGGAGCATTGTGATGACAAGGATCAGGGAACATTGTGCTGACAAGTGCATGTAGAACTGTGATGACAAGGGTCATGGAGCATTCTGATGACAAGCTTGTGGAGTATTTTAATGAGAATGGCATGGAGCATTGAGATGAAAATGGCATGGGGCATTGTGATGAAAGGGGCATGGTGCCTTTTCGTGACAGGTTTGAAGGAGCATTCTGATGACAAGTGTCAGGGAGCTTTGTGATGACAAGTGTATTGAGAATTGTGATGACAAAGGTCATGGAGCTTTGGGATGAAAACGGCATGGAGTATTGTGATGACAGGCATCATGGAGCATTGTGGTGACAAGTGTTATGGAACATTGTGATCACAATGGTTTGGAGCATTGTGATGACAGACGTCATGGATCATTTTGATTTCAAGGAGCATGGAGCATTGTGATGACAGGGGTATGAAGCAATGTGATCCCAAGGTTCATGGAGGATTGTGATGAAAATGGAAATAGAGTATTGTGATGACAAGCGCATATAGCATTGTAATGACAAGGTCATGTAGCATTTTGCTGACAAAGACATGGAGCATTGTTATGACATGTGTCATGGAGCACAGTGATGACAAGCGTCACGGAGCATTGTGAATACAGGGGTCATGGAGCATTGTGATGACAAGGGTCATGGAGCACTGGGCTGAAGATGTTCATGGAGTGTTTTGATGACAGGGGTCATGAAGCATTGTGATGACTAGGGAATGGAGCATTGTGATGACAAGAGTCCCAGATCATTGTGGTGTCATGTGTCATGGAGTGTTGTGATGACAGTGGTCATGGAGCATTGTGATGATATTGGCCATGGAGCATTGTGATGATTAGGGCATGGAGCATTGTGATGAGAAGGCCATGGAGCATTCTGATGACATGCGTCATAGAGTTTTGTGATGACAAGGTCATGGAGCATTGTGATTACAGGCATCTTGGAGCATTGTGATGAAAAGGGCATGGCTCATTGTTATTAAAAAGGCATGGAGCCTTGTCATGACAGGGTTCAAGGAGCATACTGACGACAAGTGTCAGGGAGCATTGTGACGACAAGTGTATTGAGCATTGTGATGACAAAGATCATGGAGCATTGTGATGAGAAGACCATGGATAATTGTGATGATGAGCGTCATGGGGTGTTGTGATTATAAGTGTTATGGAACATTGTGATCACAAGGGTTTGGAGAATTTTGATGACTGAGGTCATGGAGCATATTGATTTCATTGTGATGACAATAGCCTGAAGCATTATGATGATGGGCATGGTGCATTGTGATGACATGTTTCATGGAGCATTGAGATGAAAAGGGGCATGGAGCATTGTGTTCACAGGGTTTTGGCCATTGTGATGACAAGGGCATGGAGCATTATGATGAGAAGGCCATGGAATATTCTGAGGACATGCGTCATGGAGCTTTGTGATGACAAGGGCATGGAGCATTGTGATAATAGGGGTCTTCAGCATTGTGATAACAAGTGTCATGGAACCTTGTGATGACTAGGCCGTTGAACATTGTGATGGCAAGGGTCATGGTGCATTGTCATGACAGGGGTAATGGAGCATTTTGATGAGAAGGGTATGGAACATTGGTCTGAAATATTTCATGGATTATTGCTCTGAGAGTGGGCATGGAGCATTGTGATGACAAGGGCACGGAACACTGCGATACATGGGTCATTCAGGATGGTAATGACAAGGGCATGGAGCATTATGATGAGAAGGGCATCGAGCATTGTGATGACAAGTATCAGGGATCTTTGTGATGACAAGGGCATGGAGCAATGTGATCAGAGGGTTTATGGAGCATTGTGATGACAATGACATGGAGCATTGGGATGCCAAGGGTCATGGAGATTTGTGATGACAAGTCATGGAGCATTTTGATGACAAGGGCATGGTGCATTGTGATGAGAAAGGCAGGGAGCATTTTGATGACCAGGTCATGCAGCAATTTGATGAAAAGTGTAATGGAACATTTTGATGGCAGGGGTTATAGAACATTGTGATGTCAGGGGTCTTGGAACTTTGGGAAGAAAAGGGTCATGGAGCATTCTGATGACAGGGGTTATGGAACATTGTGATGTCAGGGGTCATGGAACATTGTGATGATAAGGGGATGTAGCATTGTGATGACAGTGTCATGGAACATTGTGATTACAGGGGTGAGGGAGTATTGTGATGACTAGTGATGGAACATTGTGATATCTCTGGTGAGAGAGCATTTTGATGAGATGTGCATGGAGCATTGTGATTACAGGGATCTTGGAGCATTGTGATGAAAAGGGCATGGCTCATTGTTATTAAAAAGGCATGAAGCCTTGTCATGACAGGGTTCAAGGAGCATACTGACGACAAGTGTCAGGGAGCATTGTGACGACAAGTGTATTGAGCATTGTGATGACAAAGATCATGGAGCATTGTGATGAGAAGACCATGGATAATTGTGATGATGAGCGTCATGGGGTGTTGTGATGATAAGTGTTATGGAACATTGTGATCACAAGGGTTTGGAGCATTTTTATGACACAGGTCATGGAGAATATTGATTTCATTGTGATGACAACAGCCTGAAGCATTATGATGATGGGCATGGTGCATTGTGATGACAGGGTTCATGGAGATTTGAGATGAAAAGGGGCATGGAGCACTGTGATTACAAGGGTCATGGAGCATTGTGATGACAAGGGCATGGAGCATTGTGATGAAAAGGCCATGAAACCTTCTGATGACATGCGTCATGGAGCTTTGTGATGACAAGGTCATGGAGCATTGTGATTTCAGGGGTCTTAAACATTGTGATGACAAGTGTCATGGAACCTTGTGATGACTAGGCCGTGGAACATTTTGATGGCAAGGGTCATGGTGCATTGTTATGACAGGGGTAATGGAGCATTTTGTTGAGAAGGGTATGGAACATTGTTCTGAAATATTTCATGGATTATTGGGATGAGAGTGGGCATGGAGCATTGTGATGACAAGGGCACGGAGCACTGTGATACATGGGTCATTCAGGATGGTAATGACAAGGGCATAGAGCATTATGATGAGAAGGGCATCGAGCATTGTGATGACAAGTATCAGGGATCTTTGTGATGACAAGGGCATGGAGCAATGTGATAAGAGGTTTTATGGAGCATTGTGATGACAATGACATGGAGCATTGTGATGCCAAGGGTCATGGAGCTTTGTGATGACAAGTCATGGAGCATTTTGATGACAAGGGCATGGTGCATTGTGATGAGAAGGGCAGGGAGCATTTTGATGACCGGGTCATGCAGCAATTTGATGAAAAGTGTAATGGAACATTTTGATATCGTGGTAATAGAACTTTGTGATGTCAGGGGTCTTGGAGCTTTGGGATGAAAAGCGTCATGGAGCATTTTGATGACAGGGGTTATGGAACATTGTGATTTAAGGGTCATGGAACATTGTGCTGATAAGGGGATGTAGCATTGTGATGACAGGTTCATGGAACATTGTGATTACAGGGGTGAGGGAGTATTGTGATGACTAGTGATGGAACATTGTGATATCTCGTGTGAGAGAGCAGTTTGATGAGAAGTGCATGGAGCATTGTGATTACAAGGTTTAGGGAGCATTGCAATGGCAAAGTTGTGGACCGTTGTGATGAAATGCACGTGGCACATTGTGATGTCAATGGTCATGGAGAATTGTTCTGAAAAAGACATGGAGCATTATGATGACAAGGGTCACAGAGAATTGTGATGAAAATTTCAGGGAGCATTGTGGTTACAAAGGTCACAGAGCCTTGTGATGACACGGGCATGGACCACTGTGATGACAAACGTTATGAAACATTGTGATGACTGGAGTCACAGAGCATTGTGAAGACAGGTGTCATGGATCTTTGTGATGACAAAGGTCACGGAGTATTTAGAGGGCAAGGGCGTTGTGCATTGTGATGAGAAGGGCAGGGAGCATTCTGATGACAGGGTCTTGGAGCAATTTGATGAAAAGTGTCATGGAACATTTTGATGACAGGTGTTATGGAACACTGTGATGTCAGGGGTCATCGAACATTGTGATAAGTGCATGTAGCATTGTGATGACAGGAGTCATGGAACATTGTGATGACAGGGGTGAGGGAGTATTGTGACAAATAGTGATGTAGCATTGTGATATCAGTGGTGAGAGGGCATTTTGATGAGAAGTGCATGGAGCATTGTGATGACAAATTTTAAGGAGCATTGTGATGAGAAGATTGTGGAGCACTGTGATGACAAGCGCATGGTGCATTGTGATGACATGTGTCATGGAGCATTGTGCTGACCAGCGCATGGAGCATTCTGATGACAAGGGTCAAAGAGCATTGTGATGAAAAGTTCATGGAGCATTGTGGTTACAAAGGTCACAGGGCCTTGTGATGATGCGGTCATGGACCACTGTGATGACAAACGTTATGAAACATTGTGATGACTGGAGTCACGGAGCATTGTGAAGACAGGGGTCATGTAGCTTTTTGATGACAAGGGCATGGAGCATTATGATGACAGGGGCATGGAGCATTGGTCTGACAAGTTTCATAGATTATTGTGATGACAGTGGGCCTGGTGCATTGTGATGACCAGGGCCTGGAGCATTCTGATGAGAACGTCATGGAGTATTGTGAAGACAGGTGTCAAGGAGCATTGTGATGACATATGTCATGGTCCATTGCGATTACAATGGCATGGAGCATTGTGATGCAAAATGTAATGGAGAATTGTGATGACAAATATAATGGAGCATTTTGATGATAAGGGCTTGGAGCATTATGATCAAAAGGGCCATTGAATATTTTCATGACAATGTCGAGAAGCATTGTGATGACAATCCTGGAGCATTGTGATGGCAAAACCATGGAGCCTTGTGATGAAAAGTCTCATGGAGCATACTGATGAAAAGGGGCATGGAGCATTGTGATTAGAGTGGTCTTGGCACATTGTGATGACAAGGGCATGGAACATTGTGAGGAGAAGACCAAGGAGCATTCTGATGGCATGCATCATTGAGCTTTGTGATGACAAGGGCATGGAGCATTGTGATTACATGGGTCTTGGAGCATTGTGATGAAAAGGGCATGGATCATTGTGATGAAAAAGGCATGGAGCCTTATCATGAAAGGGTTCAAGGAGCATACAGACAACAAGTGTCAGGGAGCATTTTGATGACAAGTGTATTGAGCATTGTGATGAGAAGACCATTGATAATTGTGATGACGAGTGTCATGGGGCATTGTGATGACAAGTGATAGGGAATATTGTGATCACAATGGTTTTGAGCATTGTTATGACAGAGGTCATGGAGCATATTGATTTCATTGTGATGACAATAGCATGAAGCATTATGATGATGGGCATGGTGCATTGTGATGACAGGGTTCATGGATCATTGAGATGAAAAAGGGCATAGAGCATTGTGATTACAGGGATCTTGGAGCATTGTGATGAGAAGGGTCATGGAGCTTTGTGATGACAAGACCATGGAACATCGTGATGGCAGGGGTCATGGAGCATTTTTATGACTGGGGTAATGGAGCATTCTGATGGCAAGGGCATGGAGCATTGTGATGAGAAGGCCATGGAGCATTCTGATGACATGTGTCATGGAGCTTTGTAAAGACAAGGGCTTGGAGCAATGTGATGAGAGAGTTCATGGAGCATGGTGATGACAATGACATGGAGCATTGTGATGTCAAGGGTCATAGATCTTTGTGATGACAAAGGTCATGGAGCATTTAGATGGCAAGGGCGTTGTGCATTGTGATGAGAAGGGCAGGGAGCATTCTGATGACAGGGTCTTTGATCAATTTGATGAAAAGTATCATGGAACCTTTTGATGACAGGTGTTATGGAACACTGTGATGTCAGGGGTCATCGAACATTGTGACAAGTGCATGTAGCATTGTGATGACAGGAGTCATGGAACATTGTGATGACAGGGGTGAGGGAGTATTGTCACAAGTAGTGATGAAGCATTGTGATATCAGTGGTGAGAGAGCATTTTGATGAGAAGTGCATGGAGCATTGTGATGACAAATTTTAAGGAGCATTGTGATGACAAGATTGTGGAGCACTGTGATGAAAAGCGCATGGTGCATTGTGATGACATGTGTCATGGAGCATTGTGCTGACCAGCACATGGAGCATTGTGATGACAAGGGTCAAAGAGCATTGTGATGAAAAGTTCATGGAGCATTGTGGTTAAAATGGTCACAGAGACTGTTGATGACGAGGGCATGGACCATTGTGATGACAAAGGTCATGAAGCACTGTCATGACTGGAGTCACGGAGCATTGTGATGACAGGGGCCATGGAGCATTGTGATAATAAGGGCATGGAGCGTTGTGATGACAAGGGCATGGATCATTGGTCTAATAAGTTTCATGGATTATTGTGATGACAGTTGGAATGGAGCATTGTGATGAAAAGGGCATGGAGCATTTTGATGACCAGGTCATGCATTATTGTGAAGACACGTGTCTGGTAGCATTGTGATGACATATGTAATGGCCCATTGTGATGACAATGGCTTGGATCATTGTGATGATAAGGGTCAGGGAGCATTGTGCTGACAAGTGCATGGAGAATTGTGATGACAAGGGTCATGGAGCATTCTGATGACAAGCTTATGGTGTATTTTGATGACAATGGCATGGAGCATTGTGATGAAAACGCCATGGGGCATTGTGATGAAAAAGGCATGGAGCCTTTTCGTGACAGGTTTCAAGGAACATTCTGACGACAAGTGTCAGGGAGCATTTTGATGACAAGTGTATTGAGAATTGTGATGACAATGGTCATGGAGCATTGTGATGAAAAGGGCATCGAGTATTGTGATGACAGGCATCATGGAGCGTTGTGATGAGAATTGTTATGGAACACTGTGATCACAAGTGTTTGGAGCATTGTGATGACAGAGGTCATGGATCATTTGGATTTCAAGGAGCATGGAGCATTGTGATGACAAGGGCATGAAGCAATGTGATCCCAAGGTTCATGGAGGAGTGTGATGTCAATGGAAATGGAGTATTGTGCTGACAAGCGCATAGAGCATTGTAATGACAAGGCCATGTAGCATTTTGCTGACAAAGGCATGGAGCATTGTGATGACAGGTGTCATGGAACACTGTGATGACAAGCGTCACGGAGCATTGTGAATACAGGGGTCATGGAGCATTGGGATGACAAGGGCATGGATCATTGTGATGACAAGGGTCATGGAGCACTGGGCTGAAAATGTTCATGGAGTGTTGTGATGACAGGGGTCATGGAGCATTGTGATGACTAGGGAATGGAGAACTGTGATTTCAAGTGTCCCGGATCATTGTTTTGTTAGGTGTCATGGAGTGTTTTGATGACAGTGGTCATGGAGCATTGTGGTGATATGGTCTATGGAGCATTGTGATGAGAATTTCGTGGACCATTGGGCTGAAAATGTTCATGGATTATTGTGATGACAGTGGTATTGGAGCATTGTGATGACAAGGGAATGGAGCACTGTGATAACAAGGTCCTGGAGCACTGTGATGTGAAGACCATGGAACCTTGTGATGACAAGTCTCATGGAGCATTCTGATGAAAAGTCGCAGGGATCATTTTGATTACAGTGGTCTTGGAGCATTGTGATGACAAGGGCATGGAACATTATGATGAGAAGGCCATGGAGCATTCTGATGACATTCGTCATGGAGCTTTGTGATGACAAGTGCAAGGAGCATTGTGATCACAGGTGTCTTGGAACATTTTGATGAGAAGGGCATGGATCATTGTGATGAAAAAGGCATGGAGCCTTGTCATGAAAGAGTGCACGGTGCATACTGAGGTCAATAATCAGAGAGCATTGTGTGGACAAGGGTATTGAGCATTGTGTTGACAAAAGTCATGGTGCATTGTGATGAGAAGCCCATGGATAACTGTGGTGACCAGTGTCATGGGGCATTGTGATGACAAGTGTTATGGGACATTGTGATCACAAGGGTTTGCAGCATTGTTATGACAGATGTCATGGAGCTTTTTGATTTCATTGTGATGACAATATCATGAAGCATTATGATGATGGGCATGGTGCATTTTGATGACAGCGTTCATGTAGCATTGTGATGAAAAGTGGCATGGAGCATTGGTCTGACAAGTTTCTTGGATTATTGTGATAAGAATGGGCATGGCACATTGTGATGACAAGGTCATGGAGCACTGTGATGACAAGGTCATGGATTATTGTGAAGAAAGTTGTCAGGGAGCATTGTGATGAAATATGTCATGTTCCAGTTTGATGACAATATCATGGAGCATTGTGATGCCAATTGTTATGGAGGATTGTTGTGACAAAGTAAAGGAGCATTGTGATGACAAGGGCATGGAGCATTGTGATATCAAGGTCCATTGAGAATTTTAATGTCCTTGTCATGAAACATTTTGATGAAAAGCGCATGGAGCTTCCTATGACAGGTGTCATGGAGCATTGCGATGACAAGTGCATGGAGTATTGTGATGACAAGAGCATATAACATTGTGATGTGAAGTGCCATGGAGCATTATAATGACAAGGACGTGTATAATTGTGAGGACAAGGGACATTGAGCTTTGAGATGACAAGGCATGGAGCATGGTGATGGCAAAACCGTGGAGCATTGTGATGAGAAGACCTTGGGTAATTGTGATGTCGAGCATCATGGAGCACTGTAATGACAAGGGGCATGAAGCATTGTGATGACAGGTGTCAGGGAGCAATGTGATGACAGGGGTCATGGAGCAATGTGATGACAAAGGCATGGAGCATTGTGATGACAAGGGCATGGAGCATTGCAATGTCAAGAGAATGGAGAATTGTGATGACAAGAGCATGTAACATTTTGATGAGAAGTGTCATGTAGCACTGTGATGACAAGTACGTGGAGAATTTTTTTTTTTTTTTTTTTTTTGCTGTACGTGGGCCTCTCACTGCTGTGGCCTCTCCCGTTGCGGAGCACAGGCTCCGGACACACAGGCTCCGCGGCCATGGCTCGCGGGCCCAGCCGCTCCGCGGCATGTGGGATCCTCCGGGATCGGGGCACGAACCCGTGTCCCCTGCATCGGCAGGCGGACTCTCAACCACTGCGCCACCAGGGAAGCCCATATGTGGAGAATTTTGATGACAAGGGACATGGAGCATTTTGATAACCAGGGCATGGATCATTGTGATGACAGGGGTCATGAAGCATTATTATGACAAGGGCCATGGTGCATTCTGACATAAGATATCACTTATGAAGGGAATGTAAACATGGCTACATATGAACTGATTTAGGGAAGAGAACAGAGTCTCAGATTTAGAAAACATTCTAATGCTTGCTTAAGGGGAAAGACAGGTGGGGAGATGCACAAAACAAAAGATTGATATTAGCACAGGTACCGTTCCATAATCCAAAAACAAAAAACAAGCCCTACTCCTTCCTCAGTGAACGGATCTCAACATCCCTATTCCCCGCAGAGAAATATATCTGACTAGTAAGAATTTTAAAACCTATGTATTGATATGTCTCCGTAAGGTAACTAAGTGTGTCTAGAATGACATAAACATGGCAGGGAGAATCAGCTCAAACCCAATATAAAAATGAATTTCAAAACAAAACATAAAAACAGAACAATTCTTACACAACACCTTCAGGGTCGCTGATGAAACCAGGAATGACCCTATCTACAACGACAGCTGGATGTGGCATAAGGCTGGACACTTGGGACTGAGAGGATTGGTGAGATTGGGTGAGCAAATGTAGACCCTTTAATGCAATAATGCGTGGCACCCATTCCATGGGTCCCAACAGGCCAGGGTTAAGGGCATATTACTACAGGTATAATATGTACGGGAACCATAGAGAATGGACACAGTATGAATACGAAAGGTTTCTAAAACTCAACGAATAGTCCCACTCCTGGTGCTCCCATTTGACTTTCCAACTGCTTTACTATCAATCTCCCAACTTGGAGAGACAGCCCCTTTTACCTCCTGGTTCGCACAGGTTGCCAATTTGGCAGAGGATGAAAGGGAAGAGGGAGAACCAGTGAGAGATTAGCTGTTAGACATTTGTACGGGCACATGTCATCTTACTTCGCGGGAAGAAGAAGAAATAACCAAAGCCTCAGCCACCCACCGGCAACCAGTATAGGTCCTGAACCAAAATATTGGACTTGCGTTCAGCTCACAAAAAAACGAGTTAAATAATGTAGCTCAGTGCACAACAATTCACAAACAGGCAGAGTAATAAAGGACAACTATCGTCCAAAAATCTGTTGAGGGAAGGCAAAGAGGCGGACTTGAAAGCGAGGCAGAAAAGCAGGAAACAGACTTCAAGAGGTACGTTGGAATCGCTTTTAAGGCAAAGGAAGAGGGGCACAACATCGACAATGATGCACTTGGCCAAAAAGGGCGTATGCGTTTTCTCCTGAATATACTCAGGAGAAAACGCATACGCACTTTTTGGCCAAGCAAGCATGCTGGCAATGCAAATCTGCACTACAAAGTATCAATTCCCACTTGTCAAAAGGTACATCCAAAAAATGGGTAAAAACCAGAAAGGCAAGACAGGCCCTGGAGAACATGGAGCCTTGTTATGCTGATGGGCAGGATGTAAATTGCCAACTGCCTCTCTGGAGGAGTGCATTGTGTTCCCTAAAACAAGTAAACAACAGAGCTACAGAGCGAAGGGCACTTCCAGTCTGGGGAATATACCTTGAGAAAGCAGAAAATCAATAAGACAGAGCCACCCAAAAATTTAGGGCTGCACTGCTTACAAGAACCTCAAATTGGGTACAGCTTAAATATCCCAGGAAATATAAATATGGTTTAAAATACTTTGGTACTTACGTACGATGGAATATCCCTCAGCCATGAAATCAATGTCATAAGACTAGTAGCAGCAAAATGAGTGGATTCAGGTATGATGATTCTAACTGAAATAAGTCACACAGATAAAGAAACTTATCATAAGATATCACTTATGAAGGTCCTCTAAACATGGCTACAAATGAACAGAGTTAAGAAAGCGAACAGAGTCTCACATTTAGAAAACACTCTGATGACTGCTTAAGGGGGAAGATGAGGTGGGGTGCTACAGAAAAACAGCGTTTGATATAACCACACGTACCATTTCAAAAACCAACTATGGAATATACAAGACCTACACCTTCCTCAGTGAAAGGAACTCAAAACACGATATTTCCCACAGAGGAATATATATGAAGAGTAAGAATATTAAAACCTATGTATTGATATTTTTTCGTAATGGAATCAAGTGTGTCTAGACTGGCATAATCATTGCAGTGAGAATCAGCACAAACCCACTATAAAAAGGAATTTCAAAAAAAAAAACAAAAAACATGGAAATTCTTTACAATTACTTTAGGGTTTCTAATGAAATCTGGAATGAGACTATCTACAATGACAGCTGGATGTGGCATAAGGCTGGACACTTGGGACTGAGAGGATAGGTGAGATTGGTTGAGCAAATGCACACCCTTTAAAGCAATAATGTGTGGCACCCATTCCATTTGTCCCAACTCTCCAGGTTGAAGTCAATATTACTACAGCTATAACATGTACGGGAAACCTAGAGAATGGACACACTGTAAATACGAAAGGCTTCCAAAACTCAAGTAATAGTCCCTCTCCTGGTGCTCTGGTTTTACTTCCCAAATGCTTTACTATCAATCTCCCAACTTGGAGAGACAGCCCCTTTAACCTCCTGGTTCGCACAGGTTGCCAATTTGGCAGAGGATGAAAGGGAAGAGGGAGAACCAATGAGAGAGTAGCTGTTAGGCATTTGGACGGGCATATGTCACTCTAATGTCCCGGCCGGAAGAAGAATTAACCAAAGTTGCAACCACCCTCAGGGAACCAGTATAGGTCCTGAACCAAAATTTTGCACATGTGTTCAGCTCACAGAAAACGAGTTGAAAAATGGAGCTCCAGGGCACAGCAATTCACAAACGGGCAAAGTAATAAAGGACAACTATCATCCAAAAATCTGTTGAGGGAAGGCAACGAGGCAGTCTTGAAAGCGAAGCAGAATAGCAGGAAACAGATTTCAAGAGGTACATTGGAATCACATGTAAAGCACAGAAAGAGGGGCACATCTTTGACAATGATGCACTTGGCCAAAAAGGGCGTATGAATTTTCTCCTTAATATATGCAGGAGAAAATGCATATGCCCTTTCTGGCCAAGCAAGCATGCGGGCAATGCAAATCTGCACTACAAAGTAGTATCACTTCCCACCGGTCAAAAGAGACATCCACAAAATGTGTAAAATCCAGAAAGGCAAGACAGGCCCTGGAGAACAGGGAGCCTTGTAATGCTGATGGGCGGGATGTAAACTGCCAACTGCCTCACTGGAGGAGTGCATTGAGTTCCCTAAAAGAAGTAATCAACAGAGCTACAGAGCCAAGGGCACTACCAGTATAGGGAATATACCTTGGGAAAACTAAAAATCAATAAGACAGAGCCAACCTCCAATTTAGGGCTGTACTGCTTACAAGAACCTCAACTTCGGTACACCTTAAATATCCCAGGAAATATAAAAATGGTTCAAAACATAGTGGTACTTACGTTCGATGGAATATCCCTCAGCTGTGAAAACAAGGTCATAAGACCAGTAGCAGCAAAATGACTGGATTCAGGTACGATGATTCTAAGTGAAATAAGTCACACAGAAAAAGAAGCTTATCATAAGATATCACTTATGAAGATCCTGTAAACATGGTTACACATGAACTGAGTTAGGAAAGAGAACAGAGTCTCACATTTAGAAAACAATCTTATGCCTGCTTAAGGGGGAAGGAGAGGTGGGTGATGCATAAAAACAGAGTTTGATATGAGCACAGGAACCGTTCCAAAAACCATCTAAGGAATAGACAAGACCTACCTATTCCTTCCTCAGTGAAAGGGACTCAAAACCCCATATTTCCCGCCGAGGAATATATCTGACTAGTAAGAATCTTAAAACCTATGTATTTATATGTCTCCGTAAGGGAATTAAGTGTGTCTAGACTGGCATAAACAAGGCAGCGAGAATCAGCTCAAACCCACTATAAAAAGGAATTTCAAAAACAAAACAAAAAAACAGGGAAATTCTTTACAATTCCTTCAGGGTCTCTGATGAAACCTGGAATGACCCTGTCTACAATGACAGCTGGATGTGGCATAAGGCTGGACACATGGGACTGAGAGGATTGGTGAGATTCATTGAGCAAATACAGACACTTTAAAGCAATAATGCATGGCACCTATTCCATGGGTCCCAACTCTCCAAGTTAAAGGGAATATTACTACAGATATAACATGTACGGGAAACCTAGAGAATGGAGACACTGTGAATATGAATGGTTTCTAAAACTCAACGAATAGTCCCTCTCCTGGTGCTCCAGTTTGACTTTCCACCTGCTTTACTATCAATCTCCCAACTTGGAGAGACAGCCCCTTTAACATCCTGGTTCTCACAGGTTGCCAATTTGGCAGAGGATGAAAGGGAAGAGGGAGAACCAATGAGAGAGTAGCTGTTAGGCATTTGGACGGGCATATGTCACTCTAATTTCCCGGGCAGGAAGAAGAATTAACCAAACTTGCAACCACCCACCGGGAACCAGTATAGGTCCTGAACCAAAATTTTGGCCATGCGTTCAGCTCACAAAAAACGAGTTGAAAAATTGAGCTCAAGGGCACAGCAATTCACAAACTGGCAAAGAAATAAAGGACAACTATCATCCAAAAATCTGTTGAGGGAAGGCAACGAGGCAGACTTGAAAGCGAGGTAGAATAGCAGGAAACAGATTTCAAGGCGTACGTTGGAATCACCTGTAAAGCACAGGCAGAGGGGCACAACTTCGACAATGATGCACTTGGCCAAAAATGGCGTATGCATTTTCTTGTGAACATATGCAGCAGAAAACACATACGCCCTTTTTGGCCAAGCAAGCAAGCGGGCAATGCAAATCTGCACTACAATGAAGTATCACTTCCCACAGGTCAAAAGGGACCTCCACAAAATGGGTAAATACCAGAAAGGCAAGACAGGCCCTGGAGAAGAGGGAGCCTTGTTATGCTGATGGGCGGAATGTAAATTGCCAACTGCCTCTCTGGAGGAGTGCATTGTGTTCCCTAAACAAGTAAACAACAGAGCTACAGAGCCAAGGGCACATCCAGTCTAGGGAATATACCCTGGGAAAACTGAAAATCAATAAGACAGAGCCAACCTCAAATTTAGGGCTGCACTGCTTACAAGAACCTCAACTTGGGTACACCTTAAATATCCCAGGAAATATAAAAATGGTTCAAAAAATTGTGGTACTTACGTACGATGGAATATCCCTCAGCCATGAAATGAATGTCATAAGACCAGTAGCAGCAAAATGAGTGGATTAAGGTACGATGATTCTAAGTGAAATAAGTCACACAGAAAAAGAAGCTTATCATAAGATATCACTTATGAAGATCCTGTAAACATGGCGACACATGAACTGAGTTAGGATAGAGAACAGAGTCTCACATTTAGAAAACACTCTTATGCCTGCTTAAGGGGGAAGGAGAGGTGGGATGATGCATAAAACCAGAGTTTGATATAAGCACAGGTACTGTTCCAAAAACCAACTATGGAAGACACAAGACCTACACCTTGCTCAGTGAAAGGGACTCAAAACCCCCTATTTCCCGCAGAGGAATATATCTGACTAGTAAGAATCTTAAAACCTATGTATAGATATGTCTCCGTAAGGGAATTAAGTGTGTCTAGACTGGCATAAACATGGCAGCGAGAATCAGCTAAAACCCACTATAAAAAGGAATTTCAAAAACAAAACAAAAAAACAGGGAAATTCTTTACAATTCCTTCAGGGTCTCTGATGAAACCTGGAATGACCCTGTCTACAATGACAGCTGGATGTGGCATAAGGCTGGACACTTGGGACTAAGAGGATTGGTGAGATTCATTGAGCAAATACAGACAGTTTAAAGCAATAATGCATGGCACCCATTCCATTGGTCCCAACTCTCCAGGTTAAAGGGAACATTACTACAGATATAACATGTACGGGAAACCTAGAGAATGGAGACACTGTGAATATGAAATGTTTCTAAAACTCAACGAATAGTCCCTCTCCTGGTGCTCCAGTTTGACTTTCCACCTGCTTTACTATCAATCCCCCAACTTGGAGAGACAGCACCTTTAACCTCCTGGTTCGCACAGGTTGCCAATTTGGCAAAGGATGAAAGTGAAGAGGGAGAACCAATGAGAGAGTAGCTGTTAGGCATTTGGACGGGCATATGTCACTCTAATTTCCCGGGCAGGAAGAAGACTTAACCAAAGTTGCAACCACCCACCGGGAACCAGTATAGGTCCTGAACCAAAATTTTGGACATGCGTTCAGCTCACAAAAAACGAGTTGAAAAATGGAGCTCAAGGGCACAGCAATTCACAAACTGGCAAAGAAATAAAGGACAACTATCATCCAAAAATCTGTTGAAGGAAGGCCACGAGGCGGACTTGAATGCGAGGCAGAATAGCAGGAAACAGATTTCAAGAGGTACGTTGGAATCACCTGTAAAGCACAGGAAGAGGGGCACAACTTCGACAATGATGCACTTGGCCAAAAAGGGTATATGCGTTTTGTCCTTAATATATTCAGGAGAAAACGCATACGCCCATTTTGGCCAAGCAAGCAAGTGGGCAATGCAAATCTGCACTACAAAGAAGTATCACTTCCCACCGGTCAAAAGGGACATCCACAAAATGTGTAAATACCAGAAAGGCAAGACAGGCCCTGGAGAACAGGGAACCTTGTTATGCTGATGGGCGGGATGTAAATTGCCAACTGCCTCTCTGGAGGAGTGCATTGTGTTCCCTAAACAAGTAAACAACAGAGCTACAGAGCCAAGGGCACATCCAGTCTAGGGAATATACCTTGGGAAAACTGAAAATCAATAAGTCAGAGCCACCCCAAAATTTAGGCCTGCACTGCTTACTAGAACCTCAACTTGGATACACATTGAATATCCCAGGAAATATAAAATTTTTTCAAAAAATTGTGGTACTTACGTACGATGGAATATCTCTCAGCCATGAAATCAATGTCATAAGACCAGTAGCAGCAAAATGAGTGGATTCAGGTAAGATGATTCTAAGTGAAATAAGTCACACAGAAAAAGAAACTTATCATAAGATACCACTTATGAAGATCCTGTAAACATGGCTACACATGAACTGAGTTAGGAAACAGAACAGAGTCTCACATTTAGAAAACACACTTATGCCTTATTAAAGGGGAAGGAGAGGTGGGGTGATGCATAAAACCAGAGTTTGATATAAGCACAGGTAACGTTCCAAAAACCAACTATGGAATAGACAAGACCTACACCTTCCCCAGTGAAAGGAACTCAAAACCCCATATTTCCCGCAGAGGAATATATCTGACTAGTAAGAATCTTAAACCTATGTTTGATATGTCTCCGTAAGGAAATCAAATGTCTAGACTGGCATAAACATGGCAGTGAGAATCAGCTCAAACCCACTATAAAAAGGAATTTCAAAAAGAAAATAAAAAAAACAGGGAATTTCTTTACAATTCCTTCAGGTTCTCTGATGAAATCTGGAATGACCCTATCTACAACGAGAGCTGGATGTGGCATAAGGCTGGACACTTGGGTGTGAGACGATAGGTGAGATTTTGTAAGGAAAGGTAGACCCTTTAAAGCAATAATGTGTGGCACCCATTCCATGGGTCCCAACTCTCCAGGTTGAAGGGAATATTACTACAGCTATAACATGTACGGGAAACCTAGAGAATGGACACACTGTGAATATGAAAGGTTTTTAAACCTCAACTAATAGTCCCTCTCCTGGTGTTCTGGTTTTAGTTTCCAACTGCTTTACTATCCATCTCCCAACTTGGAGAGACAGCCCCTTTAACCTGCTGTTTCACACAGGTTGCCAATTTGGCAGAGGATGAAAGGGAAGAGGGAGAACCAATGAGAGAGTAGTTGTTAGACATTTGGAGGGGCATATGTCACTCTGATTTCCTGGCAGGAAGAAGAATTAACCAAAGTCTCAGCCACCCACCAGGAACCAGAATAGTTCCTGAACCAAAATTTTGGACTTGCATTCAGCTCACAAAAATCGAGTTGAAAAATGGACCTCAGGGGCACAGCAATTCACAAACTGGCAGAGTAATAAAGGACAACTAGCATCCAAAAATCTGGTTAGGGAACACAACGAGGTGGCCATCAATGCGAGGCAGAATAGCAAAAAACAGATTTCAAGAGGTGCGTTGGAATCATCTTTAAACACAGGAAGAGGGGCACAACTTCTACAATAATGCACTTGGCCAAAAAGGGCATATGTGTTTTCTCCTGAATATATTCAGGAGAAAACGCATATGCCCTTTTTGGCCAAGCAAGCAAGCAGGCAATGCAAATCTGCACTACTAAGAAGTATCACTTCCCACCTGTGAAAAGGGACATCCACAAAATATTTAAAAATCAGAAAGGCAAGACAGGTCCTGGAGAACAGGGAGCCTTGTTATGCTGATGGGCAGGATGTAAATTGCCAACTGCCTCTCTGAAGGAGTGCATTGTGTTCCCTAAAACAATAAACAACAGAGCTACAGAGCCAAGGGCACTTCCAGTCTAGGGAATATACCTTGGGAAAATTGAAATTCAATAAGACAGAGACACCCCAATATTTAGGGCTGCACTACTTACAAGAATCTCAACTTGGGTACACCTTAAATATCCCATGAAATATAAAAATGGTTCAAAAAATTGTGGTACTTACGTACGATGGAATATCCCTCAGCCATGAAATCAATGTCTTAAGACCAGTAGGAGCAAAATGAGTGGATTCAGGTACGATGATTCTAAGTGAAATAAGTCACACAAAAAAAGAAACTTATCATAAGATATCACTTATGAAGAACCTGTAAACATGGCTACACCTGAACTGAGTTAGGAAAGAGAAGAGTCTCACATTTAGAAAACACTTATGCCTGCTCAAGGGGGAAGGAGAGGTGGGGTGATGCATAAAACCAGAGTTTGATATTAGTACAGGTACCAATCCAAAACCCTAATAGGGAATAGACAAGACCTACACCTTCCTCAGTGAAAGGGACTCAACACCCCATATTCCCCGCAGAGGAATATATCTGATTAGTAAAATCTTAAAACCTATGTATTGAAATGTGTCCTTAAGGGATTCAAGTGTGTCTCGACTGGCATAAACATGGCCGTGAGAATCAGCTCAAACCCACTATAAAAAGGATTTTCAAAAACAAAACAAAACAGGGAAATTGTTTACAATTCCTTCAGGGGCTCTGATGAAACCTGAAATGACCATATCTACAATGACAGCTGGATGTGTCTTATGGCTGGATACTTGTGATTGAGAGGATTGGTGAGGTTGGGTGAGCAAATGAAGACCCTTTAAAGCAATAATGTGTTGCACATATTGCATTGGTCCCAACTCTCCTGGTTGAAGGGATTATTACAAGAGCTATAACATTTACAGGAATCCTAGGGAATGGACACACTGTGGATACGAATGGTATCTAAAACTCAACGAATAGTCCCTCTCCTGGTGCTCCGGTTTGACCTTTTAACTGCTTTACTATCAATATCCCTACTTGGAGAGACATCCCCTTTAACTTCCTGGTTCGCACAGGTTACCAATTTGGCAGAGGATGAAAGGGAAGAGGGAGAACCAATTAGAGAGTAGTTGTTAGGCATTTGGACGGGCACATGTCACTCTAATTTCCCATCAGGAAGAAGAATTTACCAAAGTCTCAGCCTGCCTGTAGGAACGAGTATAAGTCCTGAACCAAAATTGTGGATTTGCGGTCAGATCACAAAAAAGCGAGCTGAAAAATGGAGCTCAGGGGCACAGCAATTCACAAATTGGCAGAGTAATAAAGGACAACTCTCCTCCAAAAATCTATTGAGGGAAGGCAATGAGGCGGATTTGAAAATGAGGCAGAATAACAGGATACAGATTTCATGAAGTACATTGGAATCGACTTTGAAGCACAGGAAGAGGGGCACAACTTCGACAGTGATGCACTTGGCCAAAAAGGGCGTATGTGTTTTATCCTGAATATATTCAGGAAAGAAAGCATATGCACTTTTTGGCCCAGCAAGCAAGCGGGCAATGCAAATCTTCACTAAAAGAACGATCACTTCCCACAGGTCAAAAGGGATATCCGAAAAATGTGTAGAAACCAGAAAGTCAAGATAGGCCCTGGAGATACGTGAACCTTGTTAGTCTAAAGGGCAGGATATAAATTACCAACTACCTCTCTGGAGGAGTGCATTGTGTTCCCTATATCAAATAAACAACAGAGCTAAAAATCCAAGGGCAGTTCCCATCTAGGGAATATACCTTTGGAAAACTGAAAATCGATAAGACACATCCATGCCCAAATTTAGGGCTGCACTGCTTACAAGAAACTCAACTTGGATACACCTTAAATATCCCAGGAAAGACAAAAATGATTCAAGTAATTGTGGTACTTACGTACGATGGAATATCCCTCAGCCATGACCTTAATGTCATAAGGCCAGTAGCACTAAAATGAGTGGTCTCAGGTACGATGATTCTAAGTGAAATAAGTCACACAGAAAAAGAAACTTATCATAAGATATCACTTATGAAGGTCCTGAAAACATGGCTACACATGAACTGATTTAGGAAAGATAACAGAGTAACAAGTCTTATCATAAGATATCACTCATAGTGGGAGTGTACACATGACTACACATGAATTGAATTAGAAACACAACAGAGTCACACATTTAGAAAAGAATCTTCGTCCTGCTTAATGGGAAAGGCGAGGTGAAGTGATGCATAAAACCACCGTTTTAAATTAGCACACATACCGTTACATAAACCAAGTATTTAATAGACCGCACCTACTCCAGGCATAATGAACTGGACTCAAAAACCCTTATTCATTTCTGAGGAATATATATGACTCTAAGAATTTTAAAACATATGTATTCTCATCTCTCCATAAAGGAATCATGTGTGTGTATAACGGCATGAACACAGCACTGAAATTCAGTAAAACCCACTTATAAAAATAAATTTCAAAAGCAAAATGCAAAAACAGAGAGAAAGTCTTAAAAATTACGTTCAGGGCCTGTGATGCAAGCTAGATTGACCACCTTTACACCCACAGCTGGATGAGACATAAGACTGGACACTTGGGGCGGACAAGATTGCTGAGGTTGTGTGAACAAAAGAACACCACATAGAGCAAAACTGTGTGCTACCCATTCTAGTGGTCCCAACTCTCCAGGTGTAAGGGAATCCTCCTACAGTTAAATCATGCATGGGAAACCCAGTGGATGGTACACTGTGTAATTGGGAAAGTTTTCTAAAAGGTACCTCATTTTTCCTTTTGTCGTGCTCGGCTTCGCCATTCCATCTGCATTACTAAAAATCTCCCCACTTTGAGTGTCAGCGTCTTTACCATCCTGTTATGCACAGTTTGCAAATTGTGCAGCGGATGAACAGGAAGAGGTGAAATAAATGAGAGACAAGCGGTAGGTGTTTGGAAGGGCACATGTCACTCTAGTTTCCCATCAGGAAGAAGAATTAACCAAAGGCTCAGCCTGAAGCCCCGGAACCAGACTAGGGCCTAAAGCCATCCTGCGGTATTGCAGCCAGCTCACAAATAGGCAAGTTGAAAAATGGAAATCAGGGGCACAACAATTCACAAACTTGCAGAGTTATAAAGGACAACTATTATTCAGAAATATATTGAGAAAAGGCAGTGAAGAGGATTTGAATGCAAGGCAGAATTGAAGGAAACAGATTACAAGAGGTAGACTGGAGTCATCTTTAAAGCACATGAAAAGCGACAGAATTTCGACAATGTTGCCCTTGGCTGAAAAGGGACTATGTGTATTTTCTTGAATATATTCGGGAAAAAATGCATATGCGCTTCTTGGCCAAGCAAGCCATCAGGCATTGGAAATCCACACTACAGAGAAGTGTCCCTTACCTCCAGTCAAAAGGGCCATCCACAAATGTTGTAAAAACCACAAATGCAGGACAGGCCATGGAGAAAAGGGAGCCTGGTTACGCCGATGGACAGGATGCAAATTGCCAACAGCCTCTCTGGAGAACTGTATGTTGTTTTCTAAAACAGAGCTACAGAGCATAGCACACTTCCACTCATGGGCGTGTATTTTGGGAAAACTAAAAATCCACAACACACAGACAGCCCAATCTTTAGGGCTGCTCTGTTTACAAGAACCTCGACTTCGGTACACTTTAAATATCCCAGTAAAAGAAAAAAAATGGATATAGATGTTGTGGTACTTATATACAATGGAATGTCACTCAGACATAAAATCAATGTCATAAGGCCAATAGCAGCATAATGAGTGGCTTTAGGTACGATGATGCTAAGTGAAATGAGCCACAAAGGAAAAGAAACTTATTGTAATATATCACTTATAGAGGAAATGTAAACATGGCCACACATGAACTGAATTTCAAAAGAGAACAGAGTTACACATTTAGAAAACACCCTTATGCCTCCTTAAGGGGAAATGTGACGTGGCGTGATGTGTAAAAGCAGAGTTTGAAATTAGCACAGATCACTTTCCATATACCAAATATGTAATAGACAAGACCTACTCCTTTCTCAATGAACTGGACACAAAACACCCTATTCACTGAAGAGGAATATATCTGACTGGTAATAACCTTGAAACCTATGTATTTATATGTCTCCATAATGAAATCAAGTGTATGTAGATTGGCATAAACACAGATCAATGGAACAGGACAGAAAGTCCAGAGATAAACCTACATACCTATGGCTATCTCATCTATGACAAAGGAGCTAAGGAAATACAATGGAGAAAAGACAGTCTCTTCAGTAATTGGTGCTGGGAAAACTGGACCCCTACACATAAAGGAATGAAATTAGAACACTCCATAACACCATACACAAAAATAAACTCTAAATTGATTAGAGATCTAAATATAAGACCAGACACTATAAAACACTTAGAGGAAACCATAGGCAGAACACTCTATGACATAAATCACAGCAAGATCCTTTTGGACCCACCTCCTAGAGAAATGGAAATAAAAACAGAAATCAACAAATGGGACCTAATGAAACTTAAAAGCTTTTACGCAGTACAGGAAAACATAAACAAGATGCAAAAACAACCCTCAGAATGGGAGAAAATATTTTCAAATGAAGCAATTGACAAAGGATTAATCTCCTAACTTTACAAGCACCTCATGTAGCTCAATATCACAAAAACAAACAACCCAATCCAAAAACGGGCAGAAGACCTAAATAGACATTTCTCCAAAGAAGATATACAGATTACCAAGAAACACATGAAAGGATGCTGAACATCACTAATCATTAGAGAAATGCAAATCAAAACTACCGTGATGTATCTCCTCACAGCAGTCAGAGTGGCAATCATCAAAAAAATCTACAAAACAATAAACGCTGGAGAGGCCTTTATTGGAGAAAAGGGAACAAACTTGCACTGTGGGTGGGAATGTAAATTGATATGGGCACTAGAGAGAACAGTACGGAGGGTCCTTTAAATAAATAACAATAGAAGTACCATATGACACAACAATCCAACTATTGGGCATTTGCCTTGTGAAAACCATAATTCAAAAAGAGTTATGTAGAAAAATATTCATTGCAGGTCTATTTGCAATAGCCAGGACATGGAAGCAACCTAAGTGTCCATCGACAGATGAATGGATAAAGAAGATCTGGCACATATATACAATGGAATATTACTCAGCCATAAAAAGAAACAAAACTGAGTTATTTGTTCTGAGGTGGATGGACTTAGAATCTGTCCTACACAGTTAAGTAAGTCAGAAAGGGAAAAACAAATACTGTATGTTAACAGAGATATACGGAATCTAATGAAGAAAAAAAAAGATTTTGAAGAACCTAGTGGCAGGACAGGATTAAGGACTCAGACATAGAGAAAGGACTTGAGGACACCGGAAGGGGGATGGGTAAGCTGGGACGAAATGAGAGAGTGGCATGGACATAAATACATTACCAAATGTAACACCGATAGCTACTGGGTAGCAGCCACATAGAACAGGGAGATCAGCTCGGTGCTTTGTGACCACATAAAGGGGTGGGATATGGAGTGTGGGAGGGAGATGCAAGAGGGAGGGGATCTGGTGATATTTGTATATGTATAGCTGATTCACTTTGTTATACAGCAGAAACGAACACTCCATTGTAAAGCAATTATACTCCAATAAACGTGTAAAAGGAAAAAAATAAAAAGAAAGAAGGCCCAGGGATAAACCTACACACCTATGATCAACTAATCTATGACAAAGGAAGCAAGACTATACAATGGAGATAAGACAGTCTCTTCAATCATTGGTGCTGGGAAATATGGACAGCTACATGTAAAAGAATGAAATTAGAACACTCCCCAACACCATACATAAAAATATATTCAAAATGGATTAGAGACCTTAATGTAAGACCAGACAGTATAAAACTCTGAGAGGAAAACTTACGAAGGATACTCTGACGTAAATCACAGAAAGATCTTTTTTGATCCACCTTCTATAGTAATGAAGTAAAAAAGAATACTATACAGATGGGACATAATGAAACTTAAAAGCTTCTGCAAAGCAAAGGAAACCACAAACAAGGTGAAAAGACAACCCTCAGAATGGCAGAGAATAATTGCAAACGAATCAATGGACAAATGATTAATCTCCAATATATATAAACAGCTCATGCAGCTCAATATTAATAAAACAAACAACCCAATACAAAAATGGAAGAAGATCTAAATAGATATTTCTTCCAAGAAGACATAGAGATGGCCAGTACGCACATGAAAATCTGCTCAACATCACTAACTATTAGAGAAATGGAAATTGAAACTACAATGAGGTATCACATCACATCATCAGAAAATCTACAAACAACAAATGCTGGAGAGGGTGTGGAGAAAAGGAACCTTCTTCCACTATTGTTGGGAATGTAAATCGATACAGTCTCTATGGAGAACAGTATGGAGGTTCCTTAAAAAACTAAAAATAGAATTACCATATAATCCAGCAATCCCACTACTGGGCATATACCCAGAGAAAACCATAAATCAAAAAGATACATTCACCACAATATTCATTGCAGCACTATTTACAATAGACAGGTAATGAAAGCAACCTAAGTGACCAAAGACAGACGAATGGATAAAGACGTGGTACATATATACAATGGAATGTTACTCAGCCATACATAGGAATGAAATTGGGTCATTTGTAGAGACCTTGATGGATCTAGAGACTGTCATACGGAGTGAAGTAAGTCAGAAAGAGAAAAACAAATATTGTATATTAATGCATATATGTGGAACCTAGAAAAATGGTACAGATGAACCGGTTTGCAGGGCAGAGATAGAGACACAGATGTAGAGAACAAACATATGGACACCAAGGGTGGAACACCATGTGAGGGTGGTGGTGGGATGAATTGGGAGACTAGGATTCACATGTGCACACTTATATGTATAAAATAGATATCCAATAAGAACCTGCTGTATAAAAGAAATAAATAAATTTTAAAAAAATAAAAATAAATAAATAACATTTAATAAAATAAAACAGAAAAAAGTTTTTCCCTTCACATAGATGTCTTTATATTAATGCATTATTTCCATGTTTATATCTCCAAAATTAAAAAAAAAAGAGGAATAAATAAAATCTACCTTGAACCAAAAAGAAAAAGTGAAAAAAAAAAAAAAAAAAACAGAACCCACCAGTGATACAGAGGAAAATCGTATCAGGGCAATTGCTCCAGTGGTAAAAAATTTTTAATTTGGTCAGAGGTGGGAAATCGTCTCCCATGCACTCAGCAGCGCTCCCCCCCACAAGGAGCATCCTCATTGCAAAGCTGGGGGACTGTGTTGAGGCGTCTGTGAGTAAATGTGACCTGAGCCCCAGTCCTGCTGCAGCTGAACTCTTCCCACCCTTTCCAGGTAAAACACCTGGATATGTACAAGTACTTGCAAGCTTAGAGGAAGGTCTGTGGAGCCACACCAGCGACAGCACGCAGGCCGACTTGGTGCCTGCAGGCCAGCCAGGATGGTCCTGGCCCCAGATGCCCTTCTGGAAGCTTTCCATTTCCCTGCCTGAGATACCCCTCCTGCCACGGCCCACACTGCTTTTTTACTTCCTCACCTCTGCCTGGGGAGAAAATCCAGCAGAAGGTATGGATGACACATCCTCTTCTTTAGCAGGTGGCAGCCTAGCAACTCCTGCGAAAAGTCCAGCAGAGCCCCACTCACACTGGGCCACCCACAAAGCCACGGCCTCTCCCTCCGTACCACCACCCCAGCCCCGACACTGCTGACGGGGCAGAGAATATGGCGTCAGGCACAGCTACAGGGGCTCTTGCTGACTGGAGAGGTGTTTATATTGACCTCAACACAGGCACACCTGGGGAGGGCTGGCAGGCAGTGTCAGGCTGCCCAAATCAGCCAATCCTCACCCCTCAGGGGCTCACAGTTGCAGAAAATGAAACTAGTTAAACGGGCCAGGCCCAAGGAACAGGTGTGGGCTCTTGAGAGTCAGGCTAGACAAGGGGCTGCATCTGCGGCTTGTTTTCTTATCATTTTATCTGGTCCATGAGTGGAAAACAACTTCAAGAAGACCGTATCCTAATGAGAGGAACCCAGGAGTCAGGGAGAGGAGTGATGGTGGGTGGAGACAGAGGCCTGGTGCCCTGGCTGCAGTGGAAGTGTCTGGAAGACCAGGCAGAGAGAGGCTGCACAGAGTGATAGCCAGGGTCACAGACCTGTCAGAGCTGCTGTTTGTTAGTTCAAGTCCTGCTCTGAGGTGTTCTGTGTCAGCTGTGAGCGACAGGTGAGCTGGGGGTTCTCTGCAAGGTGGGCTATGTGCACAGTTCCTGTGTGTCCAGCCCTGCTGGGGTACCTGCCCAGGGGAGTTCTGTATCCTGGGAAGGGCCTGACTAGGAGAGCCCCATGGGCTGCTGGGTAGCTGCACAGGTGAGCTCCATACCCTGGGAGGGACTTGAACATGAGAGCCCCGTGGGCTGTGGGGTGGGGGGTGCAGCGCAGGAGAGCTCCATATCCTGGGATTGGCCTGACCACGAGAGCCCCATGGGCTGCTGGAGACCTGGTAAAGGATATCAGGACAGTCAGTGAAGCCACCAAGGATATACATCCAGTAGCTCCTATTTCCTACACCCTGCTGCTGATTCTACCATCCACCAGGCCATGGCATTCTGTATTAGACTTCAATGATGCCTTCTTCTGTATTCCATTCAGCTCAGAGTCACAAGAATTTTTGGCTTGTGAGTGGCAGGACACAACATGCAACACAAGCAATAATGCTGGGCCGTCCTGCCCCAATGGTTCAAAAATCCCCACACCATCATTGGGGAAATGTCCTCTAAAGACCTAAAAGTTCTACCTCTGTAAAAGGGAACCCTCCTTCAATATGCAGATGACATTCTGATCGCCAGGCCTATTAAAGAGGCCTCTGAACGACCTAGCCAAGAAAGGATAGAAGGTGTCCAAGAAAAAGGCTCAAATATCCCAGGCTCAGGTGACATGCCTGGGCTTCATTCTCACAGATATTCGGGGAAACGCATCCCAGGATAGGGAAGAAGCCATTTGCAGCCTTACCTCTTCTAAAACTAGAAGACAGCTTAGGGGTTCCTGGGGAGTCCAAGGTTTTCTGCATCTGGATCCCTAACTACACTCTGATAGCTGGGCCTCTTCCTGAAACACTGACACGAAAAAATGATGATCCTTTTAAATAGAATCCAGAAGCAGCCTTTCAAGAATGGAAAGAGCAGTCAATTTAGACCCTTGCCCAGGAACTCCCTAATTTAGCTAAACCCTTTGACCTTTACATACCCGGTCAAAGGTTAATTGCCTTTGGAGACTTAGTGCAAAAACTGGGACCACTTGAAATGGAGCAACACAAGAATGCACTTCAGGTATGATAAACTATGGTCACCAAGGGCTTTGCCCACCGACTCATCAGGCCAGGATACTGGGGTATCTAAAAAGCTAGAAATCAGCAGCCCACAAGGCCAGCTCCCTCCTAAGGGAAAAGGACCCCACGTCGTGATCCTAACCACCCATCATGCCCTGAAGTTGAAGGTGTCACTCTGTGGACACACTGACATCGAGTGAGGAGGCCCTCCAACTCCACCTCCAGAGAGACAAACCGGGGCAACGGGGCCCCAAGATGACTGGTGTGACCATCACTTGACCTGGAGTTTCTCTCAGAAAACAACAAGACTGTGCCCCGGAAGAGCAGACTACTGTTTGCAGGACTTTCTTCACCCAGAGGGGAGCTAATAAGCTTGGCGGGGGAAACGTATATCACGCTTTCACCATAGAAAACCCTACAGACACCGCGGTGATGGTGGCCAATATGACCGGCTGGACTGCTGGCTACTTCTAAAGGCCGTTGACTCAGTGGACGTCATGGTCCTGGATCACCACTGACCCTGGACTGTCTGGGAGTTGTGCGTTCAGGGTTCTGACACATGGTGCTGTTTGTACATTAATTCAGGGACGTAATTAATGAAAGCACAGACTACTGGTCAAAGCATCTAGGCTGGCAAAAACCGTCAGCCTAAGGTCGCCAAACAAATGTGGGGTGGGGTGAAACCTGCCACCTCAGCATCTCTGCACATCTCTCTCCTGGACACTTAAAGGTGATTAGAATCTATAACACTTCCAATGCTGGTGCTCAGGCGTACGAGAAGTGAGGCAGGAGGCCTTGGGACAATCAACCTCACTTGGAGGCTGGTGGGGAGACGTTTTGCCCCTCCCCCCAGGTATCAGGGCTGCCACCACAGCTTGAAGCAGTTACAAAAGAGGGGTCTGCACCCTCAAAACCCCAAGAATGAGGAACGGAACAAAAAGCAGAGGAGGTGTTCGTCTCTGGCAACGTTCATTAAAAATTCCTGTGAGATAAAAAGAGAACCTGGGCAATAAAATAAAGTCTAACCTTTTTTTCCTTTGTGCTTTGTCTAATTTCACGTGCTCCTAGGGTTCCGCATGCAGAGGTCTCACACCCGGCACTTCAGACCCGATTTCCTAGTGCAGAATGGCTGGGTCCACACCTCAGCTAGTGGGGTCCCATGCAGTCTCCACGGCATAGAGCCTGAGCTGCAGCCAACCCAGCCCTCGAGAGCTCCATCCCCTCCCTCCCACTGACGCTGCTGGGATCCCTACACAGCAGCCCAGCCGACAGCCCGTGGGGGACTGCACGCTCTCACCTCTCCATTCTGTTTTCAAAATAATGTTACCTTTGCTTCTGAACCAAACTCAGTCTTGATCTGTTGGCTCCAATGACACTGGGCACGGGGACTCCTTTTGGGGTCCACTCTGGAGGATCAGTAACAGAAATTGAGATCATTGTAACTTCAATGAACAGATGTGTGAGCCAAACTGTAGTTAACATAAAGCAGTGTATAATGCTCGGGTAAAATAAGATGTTTCTAAGACTTACATTTGATAATTCCATCACTTTACTATAAGCAAGTTCAGTGAAGACGTCTGTCTTATTTGTCAGGTCAACATTAGAGAAATGAAGTGATTTATTTCCAAGGATGTACATCAAATACTCTTGGCTGAAGCTTCAATCATGTTTTGAATGCTTTTCCATTGAAAAGGATACCTCTCTTTCAGCTCCCCCATTTCTGAGAAGTATAAAATCTTATAATTTATTATTACCAAAGGGGAAAGGTAGGAGAAGGGATAAATTAACAGTGTGGGATTAACACATACACACTGCTATGTATAAAATAGATCATCAACAAGGAACAACTGTATAGCACAGGGAACTACACTGAATATTTTGCAATAACCTATAAGGGGAAATAATCTGAAAAAAGAATAGATATTTTTATTGACATCATCTATCAATGACAGATAAAATGTAACCTAAGCAAGGCCGATGGTGAACGCTTCTGACCCTGAAGATTTCAATCATCTAAAGTTTGGGCTCTGCCTATTTCCCAAGGCCCTAAATGGACATATGTGTAGCTGTAGCTTAAAAATTCCCCAGTTTGGGGTTCGGGGAGGCACTGATTTGGAAAAATCCCTGGTGTTCTCCTTCCATGCACGGGACCTTTCCTACAGCTAAAACATGCCTGTCACACCTAGAGGATGGTACACCGTTTAATCGGAAAGAGTTTGGAATAGGCACATCTTCTCCTCATCGCCTGGTGCTCGGGTTCACCCCTCCAGCATCTTTCCTAACAATCTCCTCACTTGGGGATATCAGCACCGTCAACATCCTGTTGCACACAGTTTGGAATTTGTCCAGAGGATGAAGCGGAAGGATGAGAAAAATATAGAGACAAGTCTTAGGTGTTCGGACAGGCACATGCCACTCTAATTTCCAATCTGGAAGACAAATTAATCAAAGGCTAGAATTGCCCACGGAAACAGAATAGGTCTAGAGGAAATCCCGCTGTTTTGTGTCCAGTTTCCAAAAACACAAGTTGAAAAATGGAACTCAGGGGCACTAAAATTCATGAAACTGCAGAGTTGAAAATATCTCTCGTCGAAAAATGTCTTAAGGTAAGTCACAGAAAAGGACTTGTAAGCAAGGGAGAGTGGCAGGAAACAGATTTGAAGAGGTAGAAAGGACTCCCCATTAAAGCACAAGAAAAGGGGCTCAGCATCGCCAATGATGCAGTTTGCACAAAAGGGCGTATGCATTTTTTCTGAATATATTCAAGTAAAGGCCATACACACGTTTTATCCAACAAAACAGGTGGGCACTGGAAATCAATACTACAAAATGTATCACTTCACATCAGTCAGAAGGGCCATCCACATAAAGTGTAAACACCAGAAATGCAGGACAGGGCGAGGAGAAAAGGGAGCCCTGTGAGGCTGGTAGTGGAAATGTAATTTGCCAACGGCCACTCTGGAGAAGTGTATTGTGTTTGCTAAAACATCTAAAAGATGAGCTACAGAGCATAGGGCACTTGCACTCATGGGCGTATACCTTGGGAAAAACAAAAATGGACAGTAAACAGGCACCACAACGTTTACCACCTCTCTTTTAAAAAGGGCCTCCACATGGATATAACCTAAATGTCCCTGGAAGGATAAAATGGATAAAAGAGATGGTTACTTATGTAGAGTGGAATATTACTCATCCCGAAATCAATGAAATAAGGCCAGTTGGAACAACTCTGGAGGAGTTACATACGATCATTCTAAGTGACATATGTCAGAAAGAAAAAGACACATATCATAAGATGTCACTTAAAGGTGGAATCAAAAATGGCTACACATGAAATAAACTACAAAACAGAAACATAGTCAAATACGTAGAAAATAGACATAAGGCTGCTAAATGGGAAAGGTGGGGAATGGTGAGGTATTATCCAGGAGGTTGAAATTAGCAAAGATACCATTCCAAGTACCAAATTGACTAACTGACAAGGCCTACACGGTACCTCAAAGAACTGCACTCAGCCCACTCAAGTCACTGGACAATAATACATATGACTCGTAAGCATCTGAAAAATAATTTATTGTTGTCTCACAGTACATGAATCAAGTGGATGTACAGCAGCAAAATACAGAGCTTTGAAAATCAGCTGTAACCAATATAAAAATAAATTTAAAAATATTTATAAAAACGGTAAGACAGACAAAAATTCTTACAACTTTTGTTGAAGGGCTACGATGTAACATGGATTGAACACATGTAGACCCACAGCAGGATGATATATAAGGCTGGAAGCTATGCAGGCTAAGAGATGTTAGAGAGGCTGGGTGAGGAAATGTAGACCTTTTAAATTAATACTCCCTGGTACCCATTCCATGGGTCCCAAATCGGCAGGTTCAAGGGAATCTTCTGACAGCGAAAACATGCCTGCGAAACCGAGATGAATGTACACCGTGTGCTCAGGAAAGGTGTCTAAAATGCACCTCATTTTTGATCTCCTGGTGCTGGGGTTCGCAATTCCAGCCACATTACTAAAAATCTCCTCACTTTGAGAATCAGCAACTTTAACCTCCTGTTTCACACAGTTTGCAATTTGTGCAGAGGATAAATGGGAAGGGGGGAACCAATGAGAGATTAGCTGTAGGATTTTTGACAGGCACATGTCACTCTAATTTCCCATTAGAAGAAGAATTAACCAAAGGCTCAGCCTGCCTCCTCAGAACCAGAATAGTGCCAGAATCAATCCAATGGTTTGGCGGCCAGCTCACAAAAAAAGCGAGTTGCAAAATGGAGCTCAGGAGCAGACAATTCAAAGACCTGCAAAGATATAAATGATAACCAACGTCCAAAAATATATTCAGGTAAGGCAACGAAGAGGATCTGAATGAGAGGCAGAATTGCAGGAAACAGATTTCAAAAGGTAGATTGTACTCACATTTAAAGCATATGAAAAGCAGCAGAATTTCTAAAATGATGCAGTTGGGCAAAAGGGTGTATGCCTTTTTTTCGTGAATATCTTCAGGAAAAAAACACATACAGAGTTTTTGGCCAACCAACCAAGCGGGAAATGCAAATCCGCACAACAAAGAAGTCTCAATTTCCACTGCTCAGAAAGGCCATCCAAAAAATGTGTACAAACCAGAAATGCTGGAGAGGCCATGGAGAACAGGGAGCCTAGTCACGCTGATGTGTTGGGTATAAATATCCAAGAGCCACTCTGAAGAAGTGTATGTTGTTTCCTAAAACATTTAAATACAAAGCCCCCGAGCAAAGGGGACTTCAACTCATGGACATATATCTTGGGAAGACTAAATATCGACAAGACACAGGCACCCCAAAGTTTAGGGCTGCTCTGCATAAAAGAACCTCAACTTCGGTACACCTAAAATATCCCAGGAAAAAAGAGAAATGCATAAATAACTTGTGGTAATTTTGTACAACGGAATATCACTCAGACGTGGAATCAATGTCATAAGGCCAGTAGCAGCATAAAGAGTGGATTTAGGTATGATGATTCTAAGTGAAATTAGTCACACAGAAGAAGAATCTATTCATAAGATATCACTTACAGAGGGAATGTCAACATCACAACACATGTACTGAATTAAGAAAGAGAACAGAATCTCACATTTAGAAAACACTCTTATGCCTGTTTAATGGGAAAGGAGAGGTGGGGGGATGCATAAAACCAGAGTTTGATATTAGCACAGGTACCATTCCATAAACAAAATAGAGAATAGACGAGACCTACCCCTTCCTCAGTGAACGGGACTCAAACCCCCTATTCCACACAGAGGAATATATCTGACTAGTGAGAATCTTAAAACCTATGTATTGATTTGTCTCCATAAGGGAATCAAGTGTGTCTAGACTGGCATAAACACGTCAGTGAAAATCAGCTCAACCGCACTATAAAAATGAATTTCAAAAACAAACAAAAAAAACAGCGAAATTCTTACACAATTCCTTCAGGGGTTCTGATGAAACCGGGAATGACCCTATCTGCAAAGACAGCTGGATGAGACATAAGGCTGGACACCTTGGACTGAGAGGACTGGTGAGATTGGGAGAGAAAATGCAGACCCTTTAAAGTAGTAATGCATGCCACGATTCCATGGATCCCAAATCTCCAGGTAGTAGGGAATATCACTACAGTTATAACATGTATGGGAAACCTAGAGAATGGACACCCTGTGATGGTGAAAGGTTTCTAAAAGTCTCTTAATTTTTCCTCTCCTTGTGCTCCAGTTTGGCATTCCAACTGCTTTACTATCAATCTCCCAACTTAGGAGAGCCAGCCCCTATAACCTCCTGGTTCACACAGTTTGCTAATTGTGCAGAGGATGAAAGGGAAGAGGGAGAACCAATCAGAGAGTAGATGTAGGCATTTGGACGGGCACATGTCACTCTAAATTCCCGTCAGGAAGAAGAATTAACCAAAGCCTCAGCCACCCGCAGGGAACAGTATATCCACCCCTGGAACAAGTATAGGTCCTGAAGCAAAATTGTGGATTTGCGGTCAGCTCCCAAAAATGGGATTTGAAAATTGGAGCTCACGGGCACAGCAATTCACAAACCTACAGTTATAAAGGACTACTGTCTTCCAAAAATCAGTTGAGGGAAGGCAACGAAGCTGACTTGAAAATGAGGCAGAATTGCACAAAACATATTTCAAGAGGTAAATAGGAATAGCCTTTAAAGCACAGGAAAAGCATCACAACTTCGACAATGATGCACTTGGCCAAAAAGGGCATATGCTTTTTCTCCTGAATATATTCATTTGAAAACGCATACGACCTTTTTGGACAATCAAGCAAGCGCACAATGCAAATCCACACTACAAAGAATTGTCACTTCCCACGGGTCAAAAGGGACATCTGAAAATCTGTAAAAACCAGAAAGGCAAGAGGGAGATGACAAGGGCATGAAGCAATATGATCCAAAGTGTCATGAAGGATTGTGATGACAAGCGCATGGAGCATTGTGATGACAAGATTATGTAGCATATTGCTGACAAAGGCATGGAGCATTGTGATGACAAGTTTCATGGAGCATTCTGATGACAAGTGTCACGGAGCATTGTGATTACAGGGGTCATGGAGCATTGGGATGACAAGGGCATGGAGCATTTTGATGACAAGAGTCCCGGATCATTGTGTTGTCAGGTTTCATGGATCATTGTGATGACAGGAGTCATGGAGAATTGTGATGACAGGGGTCATGGAGCATTGTGATGAGAAGATCAAGGAGCATTGGGCTGAAAACGTTCATGGAGTATTGTGATGACAGAGGCCATGGAGGCTTGTGATGACAAGGTACTGGAGCATTGTGATGAGAAGACCATGGATACTTGTGATGACAAGTGTCATGGAATATTCTGATGAAAAGGGGCATGGAGCATTGTGAATACAGGGGTCTTGGCGCATAGTGATGACAATGGCATGGGGCATTGGGATGAGATGCCCATGGAGCGTTTGGATGACATGCATCATGGAGCTTTTGAAGACAAGGGCATGGAACATTGTGATGAAAAAGGCATGGAGCCTTGTCATGACAGGGTTAAGGGAGCATACTGACGACAAGTGTCAGGGAGCATTGTGATGACAAGTGTATTGAGCATTGTGATGACAAAGGTCATGGAGCATTGTGATGAGAAGACCATGGATAACTGTGATGACGAGCGTCATGGGGCGTTGTGATGATAAGTGTTATGGAACATTTTGATCACAAGGATTTGGAGCATTGTGATGACAGAGGTCATGGAGCATTTTGATTTCACTGTAATGACAATAGCATGAAGCATTTTGATTATGGGCATGGTGTATTGTGATGACAGGGTTCATGGAACATTGAGATGAAAAGGGGCATGGAGCATTTTGATTACAGAGGTCTTGGAGCATTGTGATGACAAGGGCATGGAGCCTTGTGATGACAAGGCCATGGAACATCGTGATGGCAGGGGTCATGGAGCATTGTTATGACAGGGGTTATTTTGAATTGTGATGGCAAGGGCATGGAACATTGTGATGAGAAGGCCATGGAGCATTCTGATGACATGCGTCATGGAGCTTTGTGATGACAAGGTCATGGAGCAATGTGATGAGAGCGTTCATGGAGCATTGTGATGACAATGACATTGAGCATTGTGATGAAAAGTTCATGGAGCATTGTGGTGACACATTTCACAGAGCCTTGTGATGATGAGGACATTGACATTTGTGGTGACACAGGTCATGGAGCCTTGTGATGATGGGACACACGGAGCATTGAGATGACTGGGGTCATGTAGCATTGTGATGACAGGAGCATGAAGCATTGGTCTGACAAGTTTCATGGATAATTGTGTTGACAGTGGGCATGGCACATTGTGATGACAAGGGCATGGAGCATTGTGATGACAAGGTCATGGAGTATTGTGAAGACAGGTGTCAGGGAGCATTGTGATGGCATATTTCATGTTCCATTGTGATGACAATGACATGGAGCATTGTGATGCCAAGTGTTATGGAGGATTGTGATGACAAAGGTAATGGAGCACTGTGACGACAAGGGCTTGGAGCATTGAGATGACAAGGGTCATGGAGCATTGTGATGACAAGGGCATGGAGCATTGTGATGACAACGGCCTTTGAGAATTTTGATGAAAATGTCGTGAAGCATTGTGATGACAAAGGAATGGAGCTTGCTATGACAGGGGTCATGGGGCATTGCGATGACAAGTGCATGGGGAATTGTGATGACAAGAGCATGTAACATTGTGATGAGAACTGTCATGGAGCACTGTGATGACAAGGACGTGGAGAATTGTGATAACAAGGGACATGGAGCATTGTGATGACCAGGGCATGGAGCATTGTTATGGCAAGACCGTGGAGCACTGTGATGAGAAGACCATGGATAATTCTGGTGACGAGCATCATGGAGCACTGTAATGAGAAAGGGCATGGAGCATTGTGATGATACGTCTCATGGAGCATTGTGATGACAGGGGTCATGGATAATTGTGATGACAAGGGTCATGGAGTATTCTGATGACAAGCTTGTGGAGTATTGTGATGACAAAGCATTTAACACTGTGATGGGAAGTGTCATGGAACATAGTGATGCCAAGAACGTGGAGAATTGTGATGACAGGGAACATAGAGCATTGTGATGACCAGGGCATGGAGCACTGTGAGGAGAAGTCCATGGAACATTCTAATGACATGCGTCATGGAGCTTTGTGATGAAAAGGGCATGGAGCATTGTGATTACATGGGTCTTGTAACATTGTGATGACAAGTGTCATGAAGCCTTGTGAATGACAAGGCCGTGGAACACTGTGATGGCAGGGGTCATGGAACATTGTTATGAAAGGTGTAATGGAGCATTGTGATGAGAAGGACAGGAAACATTGGTGTGAAATGTTTCATGGATTATTGTGATGAGAGTGGGCATGGAGCATTGTGATGACAAGAGCACGGAACACTGTGATACAATGATCATAGAGGATTTTAATGACAAGGGCATGGAGCATTGTGATGAGAAGGGCATCGAGCATTGTGAAGACAAGAGTCATGGAGCATTGTGATGACAAGGGCAAGAGCAATATGATGAGAGGGTTCATGGAGCATTGTGATGACAATGACATGGAGCATTGTGATGTCAAGGGTCATGGAGCTTTGTGATGACAAAATCACGGAGCATTTTGATGACAAGGGTGTGGTGCATTGTGATGAGAAGGGCAGGGATAATTTTGATGAGAGGGTCATGCAGCAATTTGATGAAAAGTGTAATGGAACATTTTGATGACAGGGGTTATAGAACATTGTGATGCCAGGGATCATGGAGCTTTGGGATGAAAAGGGTCATGGAGCATTTTGATGACAGGGGTTGTGGAACATTGTGATGTCAGGTGTCATGGAACATTGTGATGATAAGGGGATGTAGCATTGTGATGACAGGGTCATGGAACATTGTGATTACAGGGGTGAGGGAGTATTGTGATGACTAGTGATGGAACATTGTGATATCTCTGGTGAGAGAGCATTTGGATGAGAAGTGCATGGAGCATTGTGATTACAATGTTTAAGGAGCATTGCAATGACAAGTTTGTTCACCGTTGTGATGAAATACGTGTGGCACATTGTGATGACAATGGTCATGGAGCATTGTTCTGACAAAGACTTGGAGCATTGTGATGACAAGGGTCACAGAGAATTGTGATGAAAAGTTAATGGAGCATTGTGGTTACAAAGGTCACAGATACTTGTGATGATGCGGACATGGACCAGTGTGATGACAAACATTATGAAGCATTGTGATGACTGGAGTCACGGAGCACTGTGATGACACTGGTCATGGAGCATTGTGATGACATGTGTCATGGAATATTGTGCTGACAAGTGCATGGACCATTGTGATGACAAGTGTCATGGAGCATTGTGGTGAGAATGGCATAGAGCATTGTGATGACAAGGGTCAAAGAGCATTGTGATGAAAAGTTCATGGAGCATTGTGGTTAAAAAGGTCACAGAGACTGTTGATGACGAAGGCATGGACCATTGTGATGACAAAGGTCATGAAGCATTGTAATGACTGGAGTAACGGAGCATTGTGATGACAGGGGTCATGGAGAGTTGCGATAACAATGGCATGGAGAATTGTGATGACAAGGTTTATGGAGCATTGCAATGACAATGTTGTCGACTGTTGGGACGAAAACCGCGTGGCACATTGTGATGACAAGGGTCATGGAACACTGTTCTGACAATGACATGGAGCATTGTGATGACAGGGGCATGGAGCAATTGTCTGACAAGTTTCATAGATTATTGTGATGACAATGTGCATGGTGCATTGTGATGACAAGGGCATGGAGCATTGGGATGACAGGGGCATGGAGCAATTGTCTGACAAGTTTCATAGATTATTGTGATGACAATGTGCATGGTGCATTGTGATGACAAGGGCATGGAGCCTTGTGAGGAGAAGTCCATGGAACATTCTGATGACATGCGTCATGGAGCTTTGTGATGACAATCGCTTGGAGCATGGTGATTACAGGTGTCTTGGAGCATTGTGATGACAAGGGTCATGGAGCCTTGTGATGACAATGCCGTGGAACATTGTGATGGCAGGGGTAATGGAGCATTGTTATGACAAATGTAATGGAGCATTGTGATGACAAGGGCATTGAACATTGGGATGAGAATGTCATGGAGCGTTCTGATGACATGCATCATGGAGCTTTGTGATGACAAGGGCATGGAGCATTGTGATTACAGGGTCTTGGAGCACTGTGAGGAAAAGGGCATGTAACATTGTGATGAAAATGTCATGGAGCCTTGTCATGACAGGGTTCAAGGAGCATACTGATGACAAGTGTCAGGGACCATTGTGATGACAAGGGTATTGAGCTTTGTGATGACAAATGTCATGGAGCATTGTGATGAGAAGGACATGGATAATTGTGATGACAAGCGTCATGGGGCACTGTGATGACAAGTGTTATGGAATATTGTGATCACAAGGGTTTGGAGCATTGTTATAACAGAGGTCATGGAGCATTTTGATTTCATTGTGATGACAATAGCATGAATCATTATGATGATGGGCATGGTACATTGTGATGACAGGGTTCATGGATAATTGAGATGAAAAGGGGCATGGAGCATTGTGATTACAGGGGTCTTGGAGCATTGTGATGACAAGGGTCATGGAGCCTTGTGATGACAAGCCCACGGAACATCGTGATGGCAGGGGTCATGGAGCATTGTTATGACAGTGGTAATGGAGCATTGTGATGGCAAGGGCATGGAGCATTGTGATGAGAAGGCCATGGAGCATTCTGATGACATGTGTCATGCAGCTTTGTGATGACAAGGCATGGAGCAATGTGATGAGAGTGTTCATGGAGCATTGTGATGACAATGACATGGAGCATTGTGATGCCAATGGTCATGGTTCTTTGTGATGACAAAGGTCATGGAGCATTTTGATGACAAGTGCGTTGTGCATTGTGATGAGAAAGGCAGGGAGCATTGTGATGACAGGGTCATGGAACATTTTGATGACAGGGGTTATGTAATATTGTGATGTCAGGGGTCATGGAGCATTTTGATGAAAAGGGTCATGGAGCATTCTGATGACAGGTGTTATGGAGCATTGTGATGTCAGGGGTCATCGAACATTGTGATGATAAGTGCATGTAGCATTGTGATGACAGGAGTCATGGAACATTGTGATAACAGGGGTGAGGGAGTATTGTGACCAATAGTTATGTAATATTGTGATATCTGTGGTGAGAGAGTATTTTGATGAGAAGTGCATGGAGCATTGTGATGACAAGGTTTATGGAGCATTGTGATGAAAAGATTGTGGAGCCCTGTGATGACAAGTGCATGGTGCATTGTGATGACATGTGTCATGGAGCATCGTGCTGACAAGCGCATGGAGCATTGTGATGACAAGGGTCATGGAGCATTGTGCTGAGAAATGCATAGAGAATTGTGATGACAAGGATCAAAGAGCATTGTGATGAAAAGTTCATGGAGCATTGTGATGACAACGGTCATGGAGCATTTTGATGAAAGTGTCATGGAGCATTGGTCTAATATGTTTCATGGATTATTGCAATGACTGTTGGAATGATGCATTGTGGTGACAAGGGCATGGATCTTTGTGATGACAGATGTCATGGAGCCCTGTGATGACAAGCGTCACGGAGCATTGTGAATACAGGGGTCATGGAGCATTGGGATGACAAGGACATGGATCATTGTTATGACAAGGGTCATGGAGCATTGGGCTGAAAATGTTCATGGAGTATTGTGAAGACAGGGGTCATGGAGCATTGTGATGACAGAGGTCATGGATAATTTTGATTTCATTGTGCTGACAATAGCCGGAAGCATTATGATGAAGGGTATGAAGCATTGTGATGACAGGGTTCATGGAGCATTGAGATGAAAAGAGGCATGGAGCATTGTGATTACAGGGGTCTTTGAGCACTGTAATGAAAAGGGCATGGAGCATTTTGATGAGAAGGCCATGGAACATTCTGATGACATGTGTCATGGAGCTTTGTGATGACAAGGGCATGGATCATTGTGATTAAAAGGTTTATGGAGCATTGCTATGACAAATTTTTGGACCATGGTGATTAAAAGCACGTGGCACATTGTGATGACAAGGGTCATGGAGCATTTTTCTGACAAAGGCATGGAGCATTGTGATGACAAGGATCACGGAGCATTGTGATGAAAAGTTCATTGAGCACTGTGGTTACAAAGTCACAGAGCCTTGTGATGACGCAGGCATGGACAATTGTGATGACAAATGTTATGAAGCACTGTGATGACTGGAGTAACGGAGCATTTTGATGACAGGAGTCATGTAGTACTGTGATGAAAAGGGCATCGACCATTGTGTTGACAAGGGCATGGAGCATTGTGATGACAGTGGCATGGATCATTGGTCTGACAGGTTTCATAGATTATTGTGATGACAGTGGACATGGTGCATTGTGATGACAAGGGCATGGATCATTGTGATGAGAAGGTCATGGAGTATTGTGAAGACAGGTGCCAGGGAGCATTGTGATGACATATGTCATGGTCCATTGCGATGACAATGGCAGGGAGCATTGTGATGCCAAATGTAACGGAGGATTGTGATGACAAATAAAATGGAGCATTGTGAGGACTAAGGTTTGGAGCATTATGATGATAAGGGCCATTGAGAATTTTCAGGACAATGTCGTGAAGCACTGTGATGATAATGTCCCGGAGCATTGTGATGAGAAAACCATGGAGCACTGTGATGACAAATCTCTTGGAGCACACTGATGAAATGGGGCATGGAGCATTGTGATTACAGGGGTCTTGGAACTTTGTTATGACATGGGTATGGAGCATTGTGAGGAGAAGGCGAAGGAGCATTCTGAAGACATGTGTCATTGAGCTTTGTGATGACAAGGGCATGGAACATTGTGATTACATGGGTCTTGGAGCATTGTGATGAAAAGGGCATGGATCATTGTGATGAAAAAGGCATGGAGCCTTGTCAAGACAGGGTTCAAGGAGCATACAGACAACAAGTGTCAGGGAGCATTTTGATGACAAGTGTATTGAGCATTGTGATGACAAAGGTCATGGAGCATTGTGATGAGAAGACCATGGATAATTGTGATGACGAGCGTCATGGGGAATTGTGATGACAAGTGTTATGGAATATTGTGATCACAAGGGTTTGGATCATTGTTATGACAAAGGTCATGAAGAATTTTGATTTAATTGTGCTGACAATAGCCTGAATCATTATAATGATGGGCATGATGCATTGTGATGACAGGGTTCATGGAGCATTGAGATGAAAAGGGGCATGGATCATTGTGATTTAAGGGGTCATGGAGCATTGTGATGACAGAGGTCATGGATTATTTTGATTTCAAGGTGCATGGAGCTTTGGAATGACAAGGGCATGAAGCAATGTGATCCCAAGGTTCATGGAGGATTGCGATGACAATGGAAATGGAGTAATGTGATGACAAGCGCATAGAGCATTCTAATGACAAGGTCATGTAGCATTTTGCTGATAAAGGCAAGGAGCATTGTGATGACACGTGTCATGGAGCACTGTGATGACAAGCGTCACGGAGCATTGTGAATACAGGGGTCATGGAGCATTAGGATGACAAGGGCCTGGTTCATTGTGATTACAAGGGAATAGAGCATGGTGATGACAAAGTCTTGGAGCATTGTGATGAGATGACCATGGAGACTTGTGATGACAAGTCTAATGGAGCATTCTGATAAAAAGGGGCATGGAGCATTGTGAGGAGAAGGCCATGGAACTTTCTGATAACATGTGTCATGGAACTTTGTGATGACAAGGGCATGGAGCAATGTGATTACATGGGTCTTGGAGCATTATGATGACAAGGGTCATGGAGCATTGTGATGACAACCCATGGAACATTGGGATGGCAGGGGTCATGGAGCATTGTTATGACAGAGGTAATGGAGCATTGTGATGAGAAGGGCATAGAGCATTGGTCTGAAATGTTTCATGGATTATTGTGATGAGAGTGGGCATGGAGCATTCTGATGACAAGGGCACGGAATACTGTGATACGTGGGTCATGGAGGATTGTAATGACAAGGGCATGGAGCATTGTGATGAGAAGGGCATCGAGCATAGTGATGACAAGTGTCATGGAGCTTTGTGATGACAAGGGCATGGAGCAATGTGATGAGAGTGTTCATGGAGCATTGTGATGACAATGACATGGAGCATTGTGATGTCAAGGGTCATGGAGCTTTGTGATGACAAAAGTCATGGAGCATTTTGATGGCAAGGGTGTGGTGCATTGTGATGAGAAAGGCAGGGAGCATTTAGTGAAAGGGTCATGCAGCAATTTGATGAAAAGTGTAATGGAACATTTTGATGACAGGGGTTATAGAACATTGTGAAGCCAGGGGTCATGGAGCTTTGGGATGAAAAGGATCATGGAGCATTTTGATGACAGGGGATATGGATATTATGATGTCAGGGGTCATGGAACATTGTGATGATAAGTGTATGTACCACTGTGATGACAGGGGTCATGGAACATTGTGATTACAGTGGTGAGGGAGTATTGTGATGACTAGTGATGGAACACTGTGATATCTCTGGTGAGAGAGCATTTGGATGAGAAGTGCATGGAGCATTGTGATTACAATGTTTATGGAGCATTGCAATGACAAGTTTGTGGACCGTTGAGATGAAATGTGCGTGGCACATTGTGAAGACAATGGTCATGTAGCATTGTTCTGACAAAGACATGGAGCATTGTGATGACAAGGGTCACAGAGAATTGTGATGAAAAGTTCATGGAGCATTGTGGTTACAAAGGTCACAGAGCCTTGTGATGACGCGGGCATTGACCGTTGTGATGACAAACGTTATGAAGCATTGTGATGACTGGAGTCACGGAGCATTGTGATGACAAGTGCATGGAGCATTGTGATGACAGGTGCATGGAGCATTGGTCTGACAAATTTCATAGATTATTGTGATGACATTGGACATGGTGTATTGTGATGACAAGGGCATGGAGCATTTTGATGAGAAGGCCATGGAACATTCTGATGACATGTGTCATGGAGCTTTGTGATAACAAGGGCATGGAGCATTGTGATTACAGGGGTCAGGGAGCATTGTTCTAACAAGTGCATGGAGAATTGTGATGACAAGGGTCATGGAGCATTCTGATGACAAGCTTGTGGAGTATTTTGATGACAATGGCATGGAGCATTGTGATGAAAATGGCATGGGGCATTGTGATGAAAAAGGCACGGAGCCTTGTCATGACAGGGTTCAAGGAGCATACAGACAACAAGTGTCAGGGAGCATTTTGATAACAAGTGTATTGAGCATTGTGATGACAAAGGTCATGGAGCATTTTGATGAGAAGGCCATTGATAATTGTGATGAGCAGTGTAATGGGGCATTGTGATGACAAGTGTTATGGAATATTGTGATCACAAGGGTTTGGAGGATTGTTATGACAGAGGTCATGGAGGATTTTGATTTAATTGTGATGACAACAGCATGAAGCATTATGATGATGGGCATGGTGCATTGTGATGACAGGGTTCATGGATCATTGAGATTAAAAGGGGCATAGAGCATTGTGATTACAGGGTTCTTGGATCTTTGTGATGAGAAGGGTCATGGAGCTTTGTGATGACAAGGCCATGGAATATCGTGATGGCAGTGGTCATGGAGCATTGTTATGACTGGGGTAATGGAGCATTGTGATGGCAAGGGCATGGATCATTGTGATGAGAATGCCATGGAGCATTCTGATGCCATGTGTCATGGAGTTTTGTGAAGACAAGGGCATGGAGCAATGTGATGAGAGCCTTAATGGAGCATTGTGATTACAATGACTTGGAGCATTATGCTGCCAAGTGTCATGGATCTTTGTGATGACAAAGGTCATGGAACATTTTGATGGCAAGGACGTTGTGCATTATGATGAGAAGGGCAGGGAGCATTCTGATGAGAGGGTCATGGAGCATTTTGATGAAAAGTGTCATGGAACATTTTGATGACAGGTTTTATGGAACATTGTGATGTCAGGGGTCATCAAACATTGTGATGATAAGTGCATGTAGCATTGGGATGACAGGAATCATGGAACATTGTGATGACAAGGGTGAGGGAGTATTGTGACAAATAGTGATGTAGCATTGTGATATCATTGGTGAGATAGCATTTTGATGAGAAGTGCATGGAGAATTGTGATGACAAATTTTAAGTAGCATTGGGTTGACAAAATTGTGGAGCACTGTGATGACAAGTGTATGGTGCATTGTGATGACATGTGTCATGGAGCATTGTGCTGACAAGCGCATGTAGCATTGTGATGACAAGGGTCAAAGAGCATTGTGATGAAAAGTTCATGGAGCATTGACGTTAAAAAGGTCACAGACACTGTTGATGACGAGGGCTTGGACAATTGTGATGACAAAAGTCATGAAGCATTGTGATGACTGGAGTCACGGAGCATTGTGATGACAGGGGTCATGGAGCATTGTGATAACAAGGGCATGGAGCATTGTGATGACAAGGGCATGGAACATTGGTCTAATACGTTTCATGGATTATTGCGATGACAGTTGGAATGGCGTATTGTGATGACAAGGGCATGGAGCATTGTGATGACCAGGTCATGCAGTATTGTGAAGACAGGTGTCAGGGAGCATTGTGATGACATATGTAATGGCCCATTGTGATGACAATGGCATGGAGCATCTGATGCCAAGTGTCATGGAGGATTCTGATGACAAAGGTAATGGAGCATTGTGATGACAATGGCTTGGAGCACTGTAATGTCAAGGGTCAGGGAGCATTGTGCTGACAAGTGCATGGATAATTGTGATGACAAGGGTCATGGAGCATTCTGATGACAATTACATGGAGCATTGTGATGAAAACGGCATGGGGCATTGTGATGAAAATGTCATGGAGTATTTTCGTGACAGGGTTCAAGGAGCATTCTGACGACAAGTGTCAGGGAGCATTGTGATGAGAAGTGTATTGAGAATTGTGATGACAAAGGTCATGGAGCATTGTGATGAAAAGGGCATGGAGTATTGTGATGACAAGTGTCATGGAGCACTGGGCTGAAAATGTTCATGGAGTGTTGTGATGACAGGGGTCATGGAGCATTGTGATGACTAGGGAATGGAGCATTGTGATGACAAGAGTCTCGGATCATTGTTTTGTCGGGTGTCATGGAGTGCTGTGATGACAGTGGTCATGGAGCATTGTGATGATATTGGCCATGGAGCATTGTGATGAGTAGGTCGTGGAGCATTGGGCTGAAAATATTCATGGATTATTGTGATGACAGGGTTCATGGAGCATTGTGATGACAAGGGAATGGAGCATGGTGATGTCAAGGTTGTGGAGCACTGTGATGAGAAGACCATGGAGACTTGTGATGATAAGTCTCATGGAGCATTCTGATTAAAAGGGGCATGGAGCATTGTGATTACAGGGGTCTTGGAGCATTGTGATGACTAGGGCATGGAGCATTGTGATGAGAAGGCCATGGAGACTTCTGATGACATGCGTCATGGAGTTTTTTGATGAAACGGGCATGGAGTTTTGTGATTACAGGGGTCTTGGAACATTGTGATGAGAAGGGCATGGAGCACTGTGAGGAGAACACCAAGGAGAATCCTGATGGCATGCGTCATTCAGCTTTGTGATGACAAGGGCATGGAGCATTGAGATTACATGGGTCTTGGAGCATTGTGATGAAAAGGACATGGATCATTGTGATGAAAATGGCATGGAGCCTTGTCAATACAGGATTCAAGGAGCATACAGACAACAAGTGTCAGGGAGCATTTTGATGACAAGTGTATTGAGCATTGTGATGACAATGGTCATGGAGCATTGTGATGAGAAGACCATTGATAGTTGTGATGACGAGCGTCATGGGGCATTGTGATGACAAGTGATATGGAATATTGTGATCACAAGGGTTTGGAGCATTGTTATGACAGAAGTCATGGAGCATTTTGATTTCATTGTGATGATAATAGCATGAAGCATTATGATGATGGGCATGGTGCATTGTGATGACAGGATTCATGGATCATTGAGATGAAAACGGGCATAGAGCATTGTGATTACAGGGTTCTTGGAGCAATGTGATGAGAAGGGTCATGGAGCTTTGTGATGACAAGCCATGGATCATCGTGATAGCAGGGGTCATGGAGCATTGTTATGACTGGGGTAATGGAGCATTGTGATGGCAAGGGCATGGAGCATTGTGATGAGAAGTCCATGGAGCTTTCTGATGACATGTGTCATGGAGCTTTGTGAAGACAAGGGCATGGAGCATTGTGATGCCAAGGGTCATGAATCTTTGTGATGACAAAGGACATGGAGCATTTTTTTTTAAATGTTGGGTGTAGGAGTTTTTATTATTTAATTTATTTATTTTTGCTGTGTTGGGACTTTGTTTCTTTTATTTTTCCTCCTGAAAAAAAAATTTTTTTTTGCTTTATAACAAATTTAATCAGTTATACATATACCTATATTCCCATATCCCCTCCCTTTTGCATCTCCCTCCCTCCCTTCCTATCCCACCCCTCTAGGCGGTCAGAAAGCACCGAGCTGATCTCCCTGTGCTATGCGGCTTCTTCCCCCTAGCTATCTACCTTACGTTTGGTAGTGTATATATGTCCATGCCGCTCTTTCACTTTGTCACAGCTTACCCTTCCCCCTCCCCATATCCACAAGTCCATTCTCTAGTAGGTCTGTGTCCTTATTCCTGTCTTACTCCTATGTTCTTCATGACATTTTTTTTCTTAAGTTCCATATATATGTGTCAGAATACAGTATTTGTCTTTCTCTTTATGACTTACTTCACTTTGTATGACAGACTCTAGGTCCATCCACCTCATTACAAATAGCTCAATTTCATTTATTTTTATGGCTGAGTAATATTCCATTGTATATATGTGCCACATCTTCTTTATCCATTCATCTGATGATGGACACTTAGGTTGTTTCCATCTCCGGGCTATTGTAAATAGGGCTGCTATGAACATTTTGGTACATGTCTCTTTTTGAATTATGGTTTTGTCAGGGTATATGCCCAGTAGTGGGATTGCTGGGTCATATGGTAGTTCTATTTGTAGTTTTTTAAGGAACCTCCATACCGTTCTCCATAGTGGCTGTACCAATTCACATTCCCACCAGCAGTGCAAGAGTGTTCTTTTTTTTCCACACCCTCTCCAGCATTTATTGTTTCTAGATTTTTTGATGATGGCCATTCTGACTGGTGTGAGATGATATCTCATTGTAGTTTTGATTTGCATTTCTCTAATGAGCAAAGATGTTGAGCATCCTTTCATGTGTTTGTTGGCAGTCTGTATATCTTCTGTGGAGAAATGTCTATTTAGGTCTTCTGCCCATTTTTGGATTGGGTTGTTTGTTTTTTTGTTATTGAGCTGCATGAGCTGCTTATAAATTTTGGAGATTAATCCTTTGTCAGTTGCTTCATTTACAAATATTTTCTCCCATTCTGAGGGTTGTCTTTTGGTCTTGTTTATGGTTTCCTTTGCTGTGCAAAAGCTTTTAAGTTTCATTAGGTCCCATGTGTTTATTTTTGTCTTTATTTCCATTTCTCTAGGAGGTGGGTCAAAAAGGATCTTGCTGTGATTTATGTCATAGAGTGTTCTGCCTATGTTTTCCTCTAAGAGTTTGATAGTGTCTGGCCTTACATTTAGGTCTTTAATCCATTTTGAGCTTATTTTTGTGTATGGTGTTAGGGAGTGATCTAATCTCATACTTTTACATGTCCCTATCCAGTTTTCCCAGCACCACTTATTGAAGAGACTGTCCTTTCTCCACTGTACATTCCTGCCTCCTTTATCAAAGATAAGGTGACCATATGTCCGTGGGTTTATCTCTGGGCTTTCTATCCTGTTCCACTGATCTATCTTTCTGTTTTTGTGCCAGTACCATACTGTCTTGATTACTGTAGCTTTGTAGTATAGTCTGAAGTCAGGGAGCCTGATTCCTCCAGCTCCATTTTTCGTTCTCAAGATTGCTTTGGCTATTCGGGGTCTTTTGTGTTTCCATACAAATTGTGAAATTTTTTGCTCTAGTTCTGTGAAAATTGTCAGTGGTAGTTTGATAGGGATTGCATTGAATCTGTAGATTGCTTTGGGTAGTAGAGTCATTTTCACAATGTTGATTCTTCCAGTCCAAGAACATGGTACATCTCTCCATCTATTTGTATCATCTTTAATTTCTTTCATCAGTGTCTTATAATTTTCTGCATACAGGTCTTTTGTCTCCTTAGGTAGGTTTATTCCTAGATATTTTATTCTTTTTGTTGCAATGGTAAATGGGAGTGTTTTCTTAATTTCACTTTCAGATTTTTCATCATTAGTATATAGGAATGCCAGAGATTTCTGTACATTAATTTTGTATCCTGCAACTTTACCAAATTCATTGATTAGCTCTAGTAGTTTTCTGGTAGCATCTTTAGGATTCTCTATGTATAGTATCATGTCATCTGCAAACAGTGACAGCTTTACTTCTTCTTTTCCGATTTGGATTCCTTTTATTTCCTTTTCTTCTCTGATTGCTGTGGCTAAAACTTCCAAAACTAGGTTGAATAAGAGTGGTGAGAGTGGGCAACCTTGTCTTGTTCCTGATCTTAGTGGAAATGGTTTCAGTTTTTCACCATTGAGAACGATGCTGGCTGTGGGTTTGTCATATATGGCCTTTATTATGTTGAGGAAAGTTCCCTCTATGCCTACTTTCTGCAGGGTTTTTATCATAAATGGGTGTTGAATTTTGTCGAAAGCTTTCTCTGCATCTATTGAGATGATCATATGGTTTTTCTCCTTCAATTTGGTAATATGGTGTATCACGTTGATTGATTTGCGTATATTGAAGAATCCTTGCATTCCTGGAATAAACCCCACTTGATCATGGTGTATGATCCTTTTAATGTGCTGTTGGATTCTGTTTGCTAGTATTTTGTTGAGGATTTTTGCATCTATGTTCATCAGTGATATTGGCCTATAGTTTTCTTTCTTTGTGACATCCTTGTCTGGTTTTGGTATCAGGGTGATGGTGGTCTCATAGAATGAGTTTGGGAGTGTTCCTCCCTCTGCTATATTTTGGAAGAGTTTCAGAAGGATAGGTGTTAGCTCTTCTCTGAATGCTTGATAGAATTCACCTGTGAAGCCATCTGGCCCTGGGCTTTTGTTTGTTGGAAGATTTTTTATCACAGTTTCAATTTCAGTGCTTGTGATTGGTCTGTTCATATTTTCTATTTCTTCCTGATTCAGTCTTGGCAGGCTGTGCATTTCTAAGAATTTGTCCATTTCTTCCAGGTTGTCCATTTTATTGGCATAGAGTTGCTTGTAGTAATCACTCATGATCTTTTGTATTTCTGCAGTGTCAGTTTTTACTTCTCCTTTTTCATTTCTAATTCTATTGATTTGTGTCTTCCCCTTTTTTTTCTTGATGAGTCTGGCTAATGGTTTATCAATTTTGTTTATCTTCTCAAAGAACCAGCTTTTAGTTTTATTGATCTTTGCTATCGTTTCCTTCATTTCTTTTTCATTTATTTCTGATCTGATTTTTATGATTTCTTTCCTTCTGCTAACTTTGGGATGTTTTTGTTCTTCTTTCTCTAATTGCTTTAGGTGCAAGATTAGGTTGTTTATTCGAGATGTTTCCTGTTTCTTAAGGTGGGATTGTTTTGCTATAAACTTCCCCCTTAGAACTGCTTTTGCTGCGTCCCATAGGTTTTGGGTCGTCGTGTCTCCATTGTCATTTGTTTCTAGGTATTTTTTTAATTTCCCCTTTGATTTCTTCAGTGATCACTTTGTTATTAAGTAGTGTATTGTTTAGCCTCCATGTGTTTGTATTTTTTACAGCTCTTTTCCTGTAATTGATATCTAGTCTCATAGCATTGTGGTCAGAAAAGATACTTGATACAATTTCAATTTTCTTACATTTACCAAGGCTTGATTTGTGACCCAAGATATGATCTATCCTGGAGAATGTTCCATGAGCACTTGAGAAAAATGTGTATTCTGTTGTTTTTGGATGGGATGTCCTATAAATATCAATTAAGTCCATCTTGTTTAATGTATCATTTAAAGCTTGTGTTTCCTTATTTATTTTCATTTTGGATGATATGTCCATTGGTGAAAGTGGGGTGTTAAAGTCCCCTACTATGATTGTGTTACTGTCGATTTCTCCTTTTATGGCTGTTAGTATTTGCCTTATGTATTGAGGTGCTCCTATGTTGGGTGCATAAATATTTACATTTGTTATATCTTCTTCTTGGATCGATCCCTTGATCATTATGTAGTGTCCTTCTCTGTCTCTTCTAGTAGTCTTTATTTTAAAGTCTATTTTGTCTGATATGAGAATTGCTACTCCAGCTTTCTTTTGGTTTCCATTTGCATGGGATATCTTTTTCCATCCCCTTACTTTCAGTCTGTATGTGCCTCTAGGTCTGAAGTGGGTCTCTTGTAGACAGCATATATATGGGTCTTGTTTTTGTATCCATTCAGCCAATCTGTGTCTTTTGGTGGGAGCATTTAGTCCATTTACATTTAAGGTAATTATTGTTATGTATGTTCCTATTCCCATTTTCTTAATTGTTTTGGGTTCGTTATTGTAGGTCTTTTCCTTCTGTTGTGTTTCTTGCCTAGAGAAGTTCCTTTAGCATTTGTTGTAAAGCTGGTTTGGTGGTGCTGAACTCTCTCAGCTTTTGATTGTCTGTAAACGTTTTAATTTCTCCATCAAATCTGAATGAGATCCTTGCTGGGTAGAGTAATCTTGGTTGCAGGTTTTTCTCTTTCATCACTTTAATTATGTCCTGCCACTCCCTTCTGGCTTGTAGAGTTTCTGCTGAGAGATCAGCTGTTATCCTGATGGGGATTCCCTTGTGTGTTATTTGTTGTTTTTGCCTTGCTGCTTTTAATATGTTTTCTTTGTGTTTAATTTTTGACAGTTTGATTAATATGTGTCTTGGCGTATTTCTCCTTGGATTTATTCTGTATGGGACTCTCTGTGCCTCCTGGACTTGATTAACTATTTCCTTTCCCATATTAGGGAAGTTTTCCACTATAATCTCTTCAAATATTTTCTCAGTCCCTTTCTTTTTCTCTTCTTCTTCTGGAACCCCTATAATTCGAATGTTGGTGTGTTTAATGTTGTCCCAGAGGTCTCTGAGACTGTCCTCTGTTCTTTTCATTCTTTTTTCTTTATTTTGCTCTGCAGCAGTTATTTCCACTATTTTATCTTCCACCTCACTTATCCGTTCTTCTGCCTCAGTTATTCTGCTATTGATCCCATCTAGAGTACTTTTTATTTCATGTATTGTGTTTTTAATCGATGCTTGATTCATCTTTAGTTCTTCTAGGTCCTTGTTAACTGTTTCTTGCATTTTGTCTATTCTATTTCCAAGATTTTGGATCTGGGAAATAGAATCTTGGATCATCTTTACCATCATTATTCTGAATTCTTTTTCAGGTAGACTGCCTATTACCTCTTCATTTGTTAGGTATGGTGGGTTTTTATCTTGCTCCTTCTCCTGCTGTGTGTTTTTCTGTCTTCTCATTTTGCTTATCTTACTGTGTTTGGGGTCTCCTTTTTGCAGGCTGCAGGTTCGTAGTTTCCGTTGTTTTTGTTGTCTGTCCCCAGTGGCTAAGGTTGGTTTAGTGGGTTGTGTAGGCTTCCTGGTGGAGGGGACTAGTGCCTGTGTTCTGGTGGGTGAGGCTGGATCTTGTCTTTCTGGTGGGCAGGTCCACATCTGGTGGTGTGTTTTGGGGTGTCTGCGGACTTTTTATGATTTTAGGCAGCCTCTCTGCTAATGGGTGGCATTGTGTTCCTGTCTTGCTAGTTGTTTGGCATAGGGTGTCCAGCACTGTAGCTTGCTGGTCGTTGAGTGAAGCTGGGTGCTGGTGTTGAGATGGAGATCTCTGGAAGATTTTCGCCGTTTGATATTATGTGGAGCTGGGAGGTCTCTTGTGGACCAGTGTCCTGAAGTTGGCTCTCCCACCTCAGAGGCACAGCACTGACTCCTGGCTCCTCAATTTGGGATGATTTGTTGTCCATTCATGTATTCCACAGATGCAGGGTACATCAAGTTGATTGTGGAGCTTTAATCCGCTGCTTCTGAGGCTGCTGGGAGAGGTTTCCCTTTCTCTTGGTTCTCACAGCTCCTGGGTCTCAGCTTTGGATTTGGCCCCGCCTCTGCATGTAGGTCGCCAGAGGGCATCTGTTCTTCACTTAGACAGGACAGGATTAAAGGAGCAGCCTCTTCGGGGACTCTGGCTCACTCAGGCCGGGCGGGAGGGAGGGGCACAGAGTGCGGGGCGAGCCTGCAGCGGCAGAGGTCGGCGTGATGTTGCACCAGCCCGAGGCGCACCGTGCGTTCTCCCAGAGAAGCCGCCCCTGGATCCCGGGACCCCGGCAGTGGCGGGCTGCACAGGCTCCAGGAAGGGCGGTGTGGACAGTGACCCACGCTCGCACACAGGCATCTTGCCAGTGGCAGCAGCAGCCCCAGCGTCCCACACCCGTCACCGGGCTCCACGCCTTCAGTCGCGTCTCGCACCCGTCTGTGGAGCCCCTTTAAGCAGTGCTCTTAATACCCTCTCCTCACGCACCAGGAAACCAAGAGAAAAGAAAAAGTCTCTTGCCTCTTCGGCAGCTCCAGAGTTTTCCCGGACTCCCTGCCGGCTAGCTGTGGCTCATTAGCCCCCTTCCAGCTGAGATCTCGCCACAAGCCGCAGTCCTCTCCCTGCGCTCTGACCGAAGCCCGAGCCTCAGCTTCCAGCGACGCCGGGGAGAGCGGACAAGCCTCTCGGGCTGGTGAGTGCTGCTCGGCACCGATCCTCTGTGCGGGAATCTCTCCGCTTTGCCCTACCAAGGAATGTGGGGAGTTTCTTGCCTTTTGGGAGGTCCGGGGTCCTCTGCCAGCATCCAGCAGGTGTTCTGTAGAAGTTGCTCCACGTGCAGCTGTATTTCTGCTGTATCCGTGCGGAGGACGGTGACCTCCACGTCTTACTCTTCCGCCATCTTACCCGGAAGTCTCTCGACATGGAGCATTTTGATGGCAAGGGCGTTGTGCATTGTGATGAGAAAGGCAGGGAGCATTCTGATAAAAGGGTCATGGAGCAATTTGTTTAAAAGTGTCATGGAACATTTTGATGACAGGTGTTATGGAACATTGTGATGTCAGGGGTCATCGAACATTGTGATGATAAGTGCATGTAGCATTGTGATGACAGGAGTCATGGAACATTGTAATGACAGGGGTGAGGGAGTATTGTGACAAATAGTGATGTAGCATTGTGATATCAGTGGTGAGAGAGCATTTTGATGAGAAGTGTATGGAGCATTGTGATTACAAGGTTTATAGAGCATGAGAATGAAAAGTATGTGGACCGTTGTGATGAAATGTGCGTGGCACATTTTGAAGACAATGGTCATGGAGCATTGTTCTCACAAAGAAATGGAGCATTGTGATGACAAGGGTCACAGAGAATTGTGATGAAATGTTCATGGAGCATTGTGGTTACAAAGGTCACAGAGCCTTGTGATGACACGGGCATGGACCATTGTGATGACAAACGTTATGAAGCATTGTGATGACTGGAGTAACGGAGCATTGTGATGACAGGGGTCATGGAGCATTGTGATGACAAGGGCATGGAGCATTGTGATGTCAAGGGTCATGGAGCATTCTGCTGAGAAAGGCATAGAGCATTGTGATGACAAGGGTCAAAGAGCATTGTGATGAAAAGTTCATGGAGCATTGTGGTTAAAAAGGTCACAGAGACTGTTGATGACGAGGGCATGGACCATTGTGGTGACAAAGGTCATGAAGCATTGTGATGACTGGAGTCACGGAGCACTGTGAAGACAGGGGTCGTGGAGCATTGTGATAACAAGGGCATGGAGCATTGTGATGACAAGTGCATGGAGCACTGATCTAATAAGTTTCATGGATTATTGCGATGAGAGTTGGAATGGTGCATTGTGATGAAAAGGGCATGGAGCATTGTGATGACCAGGTCATGCAGTATTGTGAAGACAGGTGTCAGGGAGCATTGTGATGACATATGTAATGGCCCATTGTGATGACAATGGCATGGAGCATTGTGATGCCAATTGTCATGGAGGATTCTGATGACAACGGTAATGGAGCATTGTGATGACAATGGCTTGGAGCACAGTGATGACAAGGGTCAGGGAGCACTGTGCTGACAAGTGCATGGAGAATTGTGATAACAAGGGTCATGGAGCATTCTGATGACAAGCTTCTGGAGTATTTTGATGACAATGGCATGGAGCATTGTGATGAAAACGGCATGGGGTATTGTGATGAAAAAGCATGGAGCCTTTTCGTGACAGGTTTCAAGGAGAATTCTGAGGACAAGTGTCAGGGAGCATTGTGATGACAAGTGTATTGAGAATTGTGATGACAAAGGTCATGGAGCATTGTGATGAAAAGGGCATGGAGTATTGTGATGACAGGCATCATGGAGCGTTGTGATGACAAGTGTTATGGAACATAGTGATCACAAGACTTTGGAGCACTGTGATGACAGAGGTCATGGATCATTAAATTTCAAGGAGCATGGAGCATTGTGATGACAAGGGCATGAAGCAATGTGATCCCAAGTTTCATGGAGGATTCTGATGACAATGGAAAGGGAGTATTGTGATGACAAGCGAATAGAGCATTGTAATGACAAGGTCATGTAGCATTTTGCTGACAAAGGCATGGAGCATTGTAATGACATGTGTCATGGAGCACTGTGATGACAAGAATCACGGATCATTGTGAATACATGGGTCATGGAGCATTGGGATGACAAGTGCATGGATAATTGTGATGACAAGTGTCATGGAGCACTGGGCTGAAAATTTTCTTGGAGTGTTGTGATGTCAGGGGTCATGGAGCATTGTGATGACTAGGGAATGGAGCATTGTGATGACAAGAGTCCCGTATCATTGTGTTGTCAGGTGTCGTGGAGTGTTGTGATGACAGTGGTCATGGAGCATTGTGATGATATTGGCCATGGAGCATTGTGATGAATAGATCGTGGAGCATTGGGCTGAAAATATTCATGGATTATTGTGATGACAGGGGTCATGGAGCATTGTGATGACAAGGTAATGGAGCATGGTGATGACAAGGTCCTGGAGCATTGTGATGAGAAGTCCATGGATACTTATGATGACAATTCTCCTGGAGCATTCTGATGAAAAGGGGCATGGAGCATTGTGATTACAGGGGTCTTGGAGCATTGTGATGACTAGGACATGGAACATTGTGATACATGGGTCATGGGTCATGGAGCTTTGTGATGACAAGTCATGGAGCACTGTGATGACAAGGGCATGGAGCATTGTGATGACAGGGGCATGGAGCATTGGTCTGACAAGATTCATAGATTATTGTTATGACAGTGGACATGGTGCATTGTGATGACAAGGGCATGGATCATTGTGAAGAGAAGGTCATGGAGTATTTTGAAGACAGGTGTCAGGGAGCATTGTGATGACATATGTCATGGTCCACTGCGATGACAATGGCTGGGAGTATTGTGATGCCAAATGTAATGGAGTATTGTGATGACAAATATAATGGAGCATTGTGATGACTAGGGCTTGGAGCCTTATGATGACAATGGCCATTGAGAATTTTCATGACAAGGTCGTGAAGCATTGTGATGACAAGGTCCTGGAGCATTGTGATGAGAAAACCATGGAGCCTTGTGATGACAAGTCTCCTGGAGCATACTGATGAAAATGAGCATGGAGCATTGTGATTAGAGGGGTCTTGGCCCATTGTGATGACAAGGGCATGGAGCATTGTGAGGAGAAGGCCAAGGAGCATTCTGATGGCATGCATCATTGAGTTTTGTGAGGACAAGGGCATGGAGCACTGTGATTACAGGGGACTTGGAGCATTGTGATGAAAAGGGCATGGATCTTTGTGATGAAAAATGCATGGATCCTTGTCATGACAAGATTCAAGGAGCATGCAGACAACAAGAGTCAGGGAACATTTTGATGACAAGTGTACTGAGCATTGTGATGACAAAGGTCATGGAGCATTTTGATGAGAAGACCATGTATAACTGTGATGACGAGCGTCATGGGGCATTGTGATGACAAGTGATATGGAATATTGTGATCACAACGGTTTGGAGCATTGTTATGACAGAGGTCATGGAGCATTTTGATTTCATTGTGATGACAATAGCATGAAGCATTATGATGATGGGCATGGTGCATTGTGATGACAGGGTTCATGGATCATTGAGATGAAAAGGGGCATAGAGCATTGTGATTAGAGGGTTCTTGGAGCATTGTGATGAGAAGGGCCCTGGAGCTTTGTGATGACAAGGCCATGCAACATCGTGATTGCAGGGGTCATGGAGCATTTTTATGACTGGAGTAATGGAGCACTGTGATGGCAAGGGAATGGAACATTGTGATGACTAGTCATGGAGCATTTTGATTACAAGAGTGTGGTGCATTTTGATGAGAAGGGCAGGTAGCATTTTGATGCCAGGGTCATGGAACAATTTGATGAAAAGGGTCATGGAACATTTTGATGTCAGGTGTTATGGAACATTGTGATGTCAGGGGTCTTGGAGCATTTTGATGAAAAGGATCATGGTGCAGTTTGATGACAGGTGTTATGGAACATTTTGATGCCAATGGTCATCGAACATTGTGATGATAATTGCATGTAGCATTGCGATGACAGATGCCATGAAACATTGTGATGACAGTGGTGAGGGAGTATTGTGACAAATAGTGATGTAGCATTGTGATATCAGTGGTGAGAGAGCATTTTGATGAGAAGTGCATGGATGATTGTGATGACAAGTTTTATGGAGTATTGTGATGACAAATTTGTGGAGCATTGTGGTGACAAGCGCATGGTGAATTGTGATGACATGTGTCATGGAGCATTGTGCTGAGAAAAGCATAGAGCATTTTGATGACAAGGGTCAAAGAGCATTGTGATGAAAATTTCATGGAGCATTGTCGTTAAAAAGGTCACAGAGACTGTTGATGATGAGGACCTGGACAATTGTGATGACAAAGTTCATGAAGCATTGTGATGACAGGAGTCAGGGAGAATTGGGATTACAGGGGTCATGGAGCATTGTGAAAACCAGGGCATTCAGCATTGTGATGACAAGGGGATGGAACTGTGGTCTATTTAGTTTCATGGATTATTGTGATGACAGTTGGAATGGGGCATTGTGATGACAAGGGCATGGAGAATTGTGATGCCAGTTGTAATGTAGGATTCTGCTGTCAAAGATAATTGAGCATTGTGATGACAATGGCTTGGAGCATTGTGCTGACAAGGGTCAGGGAACATTGTGCTGACAAGTGCATGGAGGTTTGTGATGACAAGGGTCATGGAACATTCTGATGACAAGCTTGTGGAGTATTTTGATGACAATGGCATGGAGCATTGTGATGAAAACGGCATGGGGCATTCTGATGAAAAAGGCATGGAGCCTTTTCGTGACAGGGTACAATGAGCATTCTGACGACAAGTGTCAGGGAGCATTGTGATGACAAGTGTATTGAGAAATATGATGAGAAGTTCATGGAGCATTGTGATGAAAAGGGCATGGAGTATTGTGATGACAGGCATCATGGAGCGTTGTGATGACAAGTGTTATGGAGCATTGTGATCACAAGAGTTTGGAGCATTGTGATGACAGAGGTCATGGATCATTTTGATTTCAAGGAGCATGGAGCATTGTGATGACAAGGGCATGAAGCAATGTGATCCCAAGGTTATTGGAGGATTGTGATGACAATAGAAATGGAGTATTTTGATGACAAGCCCATAGAGCATTGTAATGACAAGGTCATGTAGCATTTTGCTGACAAAGGCATGGAACATTTTAATGACAGGTGTCATGGAGCACTGTGATGACAAGCGTCACGGATCATTGTGAATACAGGGGTCATGGAGCATTGGGATGACAAGTGCATGGATAATTGTGATGACAAGTGTCATGGAGCACTGGGCTGAAAATTTTCATGGAGTTTTGTGATGACAGGGGTCATGGAGAATAGTGATGAGTAGGGAATGGAGCACTGTGATGACAATAGTCCGGGATCATTGTGTCGTCTGGTGTCATGGAGTGTTTTGATGACTGTGGTCATGGAGCATTGAGATGATATTGGCCATGGAGCATTGTGATGAACAGGTCGTGGAGCATTGGGCTGAAAATATTCATGGATTATTGTGTTGATAAGGTCCTGGAGCACTGTGATGAGAAGACCATGGATACTTATTATGACAATTCTCATGGAGCATTCTGATGAAAAGGGGCATGGAGCATGGTGATTACAGGGGTCTTGGAGTATTGTAATGACTAGGGCATAGAACACTGTGATACATGGGTCATGGAGCTTTGTGATGACAAATCATGGAGCATTGTGATGACAAGGGCATGGAGCATTGTGATGAAAGGGGCATGGAGCATTGGTCTGACAAGATTAATAGATTATTGTGATGACAGTGGACATGGTGCATTGTGATGACAAGGGCATGGATCATTGTGAAGAGAAGGTCATGGAGTATTATGAAGACAGGTGTCAGGGAGCATTGTGATGACATATGTCATGGTCTATTGCGATGACAATGGCTGGGAGTACTGTGATGCCAAGTGTAATGGAGGATTGTGATGACAAATATAATGGAGCATTGTGATGACTAGGGCTTGGAGCACTATGATGACAATGGCCATTGAGAATTTTCATGACAAAGTCGTGAAGCATTGTGATGACAAGGTCCTGGAGCACTGTGATGAGAAAACCATGGAGCTTTGTGATGACAAGTCTCCTGGAGCATACTGATGAAAATGGGCATGGAGCATTCTGATTAGAGGGGTCTTGGCACATTGTGATAACAAGGGCATGGAGAATTGTGAGGAGAAGGCCAAGGAGCATTCTGATGGCATGCATCATTGAGCATTGTGATGACAAGGGCATGGAGCACTTTGATTACAGGGGTCTTGGAGAATTGTGATGAAAAGGGCATGGATCATTGTGATGAAAAATGCATGCAGCCCTGTCATAACAGGATTCATGGAGCATATAGACAACAAGTGTCAGGGAACATTTTGCTGACAAGTGTACAGATCACTGTGATGAAAAAGGTCATGGAGCATTGTGATGACTGGAGTCATGGAGCATTATGATGACAGGGGTCATGGAGCATTGTGATAACAAGGGCATGGAACATTGTGATGACAAGGGCATGGAGCATTGGTCTAATAAGTTTCATTGATTATTGCGATGACAGTTGGAATGGTGCATTGTGATGACAAGGGCATGGAGCATTATGATGACCAGGTCATGCAGTATTGTGAAGACAGGTGTCAGGGAGCATTGTGATGACATATGCAATGGCCCATTGTGATGACAATGGCATGGAGCATTGTGATGCCTAGTGTCATGGAGAATTCTGATGACAAATGTAATGGAGCATTGTGATGACAATGGCTTGGAGCACTGTGATGACAAGGGTCCGGGAGCATTGTGCTGACAAGTGCATGGAGAATTGTGATGACAAGGATCATGGAGAATTCTGATGACAAGCTTGTGGAGTATTTTGATGACAATGGCATGGAACATTGTGATGAAAACGGCATGGGGCATTGTGATGAAAAAGTCATGGAGCCTTTTCATGACATGGTTCAAGGAGCATTCTGAAGACAAGTGTCAGGGAGCATTGTGATGAAAAGTGTATTGAGAATTGTGATGATAAAGGTCATGGAGAATTTTGATGAAAGGGGAATGGAGTATTGTGATGACAGGCATCATGGAGCGTTGTGATGACAAGTGTTATGGATCATTGTGATCACAAGAGTTTGGAGCATTGTGATGACAGAGGTCATGGATCATTTTGATTTCAAGGAGCATGGAGCATTGTGATGACAAGGGCATGAAGCAATGTGATCCCAAGTTTCATGGAGGATTGTGATGACAATGGAAATGGAGTATTGTGATGACAAGCGCATAGAGCATTGTAACGACAAGGTCATGTAGCATTTTGCTGACAAAGGCATGGAGCATTGTAATGACATGCGTCATGGAGCACTGTGATGACTAGCGTCACAGATCATTGTGAATACAGGGGTCATGGAGCTTTGGGATGACAAGTGCATGGATCATTGTAATGACAAATGTCATGGAGCACAGGGTTGAAAATTTTCATGGAGTGTTGTGATGACAGGGGTCATGGGCATAGTGATGAGTAGGGAATGGAGCATTGTGATGACAAGAGTCCCGTATCATTGTGTCGTCATGTGCCATGGAGTGCTGTGATGACAGTGGTCATGAAGCATTGAGATGATATTGGCCATGGAGCATTGTGATGAATAGGTCGTGGAGCATTGGGCTGAAAATATTCATGGATTATTGTGATGACTGGGGTCATGGAGCATTGTGATGACAAGGTAATGGAGCATGGTGATGACAAGGTCCTGCAGCATTGTGATGAGAAGACCATGGATTCTTATGATGACAATTCTCATGGAGCATTCTGATGAAAAGGGGCATGGAGCATGGTGATTACAGGGGTCTTGGAGCATTGTGATGACAAGTCATGGAGCATTGTGATGACAAGGGCATGGAGCATTGTGATGACAGGGGCATGGAGCATTGGTCTGACAAGATTCATAGATTATTTTTATGACAGTGGGCATGGTGCATTGTGTTGACAAGGGCATGGATCATTGTGAAGAGAAGGTCATGGAGTATTTTGAAGACAGGTGTCAGGGAGCATTGTGATGACATATGTCATGGTCCATTGCGATGACAATGGCTGGGAGTATTTTGATGCCAAATGTAGTGGAGGATTGTGATGACAAATATAATGGAGTATTGTGATGACTAGGGCTAGGAGCATTATGATGACAATGGCCATTGAGAATTTTCATGACAAGGTCAGGAAGCATTGTGATGACAATGTCCTAGAGCATTGTGATGAGAAAACCATGGAGCCTTGTGATGACAAGTCTCCTGGGGCATACAGATGAAAATGGGCATGGAGCATTGTGATTAGAGGGGTCTTGGCACATTGTGATGTCTAGGGCATGGAGCATTGTGAGGAGAAGGCCAAGGAGCATTCTGATGGCACGCGTCATTGAGATTTGTGATGACAAGGGCATGGAGCATTGTGATTACAGGGGTCTTGGAGCATTGTGATGAAAAGGGCATGGATCATTGTGATGAAAAATGCATGGAGCCTTGTCATGACTGGATTCAAGGAGCATGCAGACAACAAGTGTCAGGGAACATGTTGATGACAAGTGTACTTAGCATTGCGATGACAAAGGTCATGGAGCATTCTGAGGAGAAGACCATGGATAACTGTGATGACGAGCGTCATGGGGCATTGTGATGATAAGTGATATGGAATATTGTGATCACAAGGGTTTGGAGCATTGTTATGACAGAGTTCATGGAGCATTTTGATTTCATTGTGATGACAATAGCATGAAGCATTATGATGATGGGCATGGTGCATTGTGATGACAGGGTTCATGGATCATTGAGATGAAAAGGGGCATAGAGCATTGTGATTAGAGGGTTCTTGGAGCATTGTGATGAGAAGGGTCCTGGAGCTTTGTGATGACAAGGCCATGCAACATCATGAGAGCAGGGGTCATGGAGCATTGTTATGACTGCGGTAATGGAGCACTGTGATGGCAAGGGCATGGAGCCTTGTGATGACATGTCATGGAGCATTTTGATGACAAAGGTGTGGTGCATTTTGATGAGAAGGGCAGTGAGCATTTTGATGACAGGTTCATGGAACTATTTGATGAAAACGGTCATGGAACATTTTGATGACAGGTGTTATGGAACATTGTGATGTCAGGGGTCATGGAGCATTTTGATGAAAAGGATCATGGAGCAGTTTGATGACAGGTGTTATGGAACATTTTGATGTCAGGGGTCATCGAACATTGTGATAATAAGTGCATGTAGCATTGTGATGACAGATGCCATGAATCATTGTGATGACAGTGGTGAGGGATTATTGTGACAAATAGTGATGTAGCATTGTGATATCAGTGGTGAGAGAGCATTTTGATGAGAAGTGCATGGAGCATTGTGATGACAAGTTTTATGGAGTATTGTGATGACAAATTTGTGGAGCATTGTGATGACAAGCACATGGTGCATTGTGATGACATGTGTCATGGAGCATTGTGCTGAGAAAGGCATAGAGCAGTTTGATGACAAGGGTCAAAGAGCATTGTGATGAAAATTTCATGGAGCATTGTGGTTAAAAAGGTGACAGAGACTGTTGATGACGAGGATATGGACTATTGTGATGACAAAGTTCATGAAGCATTGTGATGACTGGAGTCATGGAGCATTGTGATGACAAGGGTCATGGAGCATTGTGATAACAAGGGCATGGAGTATTGTGATGACAAGGGCATGGAATATTGGTCTAATAAGTTTCATGGATTATCACGATGACAGTTGGAATGGCGCATTGCGATGACAACGGCATGGAGCATTGTGATGACAAGGGGATGGAACAGTGGTCTCTTTAGTTTCATGGTTTATTGTGATGACAGTTGGAATGGGGCATTGTTATGACAAGGGCATGGAGAATTGTGATGCCAATTGTCATATTGGATTCTGCTGTCAAAGATACTTGAGCATTGTGATGACAATGGATTGGAGCATTGTGATGACAAGGGTCAGGGAGCATTGTGCTGACAAGTGCATGAAGAATTGTGATGACAAGGGTCATGGAGCATTCTGATGACTAGCTTGTGGAGTATTTTGATGACAATGGCATGGAGCATTGTGATGATAACGGCATAGGGCATTGTGATGAAAAAGGCATGGAGCCTTTCCATGACAGTGTTCAAGGAGCATTCTGAGGACAAGTGTCAGGGAGCATTGTGATGGCAAGTGTATTGAGAATTGTGATGAGAAGGTCATGGAGCATTGTGATGAAAAGGGCATGGAGTATTGTGATGACAAGGGTCATGGAGCATTCTGATGACTACATTGTGGAGTATTTTGATGACAATGGCATGGAGCATTGTGATGATAACGGCATGGGGCATTGTGATGAAAAATGCATGGAGCCTTTTCGTGACAGTGTTCAAGGAGCATTCTGACGACAAGTGTCAGGGAGCATTGTGATGACAAGTGTATTGAGAATTGTGATGAGAAGGTCATGGAGCATTGTGATGAAAAGGGCATGGAGTATTGTGATGACAGGCATCATGGAGCGTTGTGATGACAAGTGTTATGGAACAAGGTGATCACATGGGATTTGCGCATTTTGATGACAGAGGTCATGGATCATTTTGATTTCAAGGAGCATGGAGCATTGTGATGACAAGGGCATGAAGCAATGTGATCCCAAGGTTCATGGAGGATTGTGATGACAATGGTAATGGAGTATTGTGATGACAAGCGCTTAGGGCATTGTAATGACAAGGCCATGTAGCATTTTGCTGACAAAGGCATGGAGCATTGTGATGACACGTGTCATGGAGCACTGTGATGACAAGCGTCATTGAGCATTGTGAATACAGGGGTCATGGAGCATTGGGATGACAAGGGCATGGATCATTGTGATGGCAAGGTTCATGGAGCATTGCGCTGAAAATGTTCATTGAGTATTGTGATGACAGGGGTCATGGAGCACTGTGATGACAAGGGAATGGAGCATGGTGATGACAAGGTCCTGGGGCATTGTGATTAGAAGACCATGGAGACTTGTGATGACAAATCTCATGGAGCATTCTGATGAAAAGGGTCATGGAGCATTTTGATTACAGGGTTCTTGGGGCATTGTGATGACAAGGGCATAGATTATTGTGATGACAAAGGCATGGAGCCTTTTCAAGACTGGGTACAAGGAGCATACTGACGACAAGTGTCAGGGAGCATTGTGATGACAAGTGTATTGAGCATTGTGATGACAAAGATCATGGACCATTGTGATGAGAAGACCGTGGATAATTGTGATGATGAGCGTCATGGCGTGTTGTGGTGATAAGTGTTATGGAACATTGTGATCACAAGGGTTTGGAGCATTATGATGACAGAGATCATGGAGAATATTGATTTCATTGTGATGACAATAGCCTGAAGCATTATGATGATGGGCATGGTGCATTGTGATGACAGGGTTCATGGAGCATTGAGATGAAAAGGGGCCTGGGGCTTTGTGTTTACAGGGGTCTTGGAGCAGTGTGATGACAAGGGCATGGAGCATTGTGATGTGAAGGGCATGGAACATTCTGATGACATGTGTCATGGAGCTTTGTGATGACAAGGGCATGGAGCATTGTGATTTAAGCGGCCTTCAGCATTGTGATGACAGGTGTCATGGAACCTTGTGATGAATAGGCCGTGTTACATTGTGATGGCAGGGGTCATGGTGCATTGTTATGACAGAGGTACTGGAGCATTGTGATGAGATGGGTATGGAACATTGCTCTGAAATGTTTCTGGGATTATTGTGATGAGAGTGGGCATGGAGCATTGTGATGACAAGGGTACAGAACACTAGGATACACGGGTCATGCAGGATTGTAATGACAAGTGCATGGAGCATTGTGATAAGAAGGGCATCGAGCATTGTGATGACAAGTGTCATGGAGCTTTGTGATGACAAGGGCATTGAGCAATATGATGGGAAGTTTAATTGATCATTGTGATGACAATGACATGGAGCATTGTGATGCCATGGGTCATGGAGATTTGTGATGACAAGTCATGGAGCATTTTGATTACAAGGGCATGGTGCATTGTGATGAGAAGTGCAGGGAGCATTCTGATGACCGGGTCATGCAGCAATTTGATGAAAAGTGTAATGGAACATTTTGATGGCAGGGGTTATAGAACATTGTGATGTCAGGGGTCTTGGAGCTTTGGGATGAAAAGGATCATGGAGCATTTTGATGACAGGGGTTATGGAACATTGTGATGTCAGGGGTCATGGAACATTGTGACGATAAGGGGATGTAGCAGTGCGATGACAGGGTCATGGAACATTGTGATTACAGGGGTGAGAGAGTATTGTGATGACTAGTGATGGAACACTTTGATATCTCTGGTGAGAGAGCATTTTGATGAGAAGTGCATGGAGCATTGTGATTACAAGGTTTATGGAGCATGGCAATGACAATTTTGTGGACCTTTGTGATGAAATGCGTGTAGCACATTTTGAAGACAATGGTCATGGACCATTGTTCTCACAAAGAAATGGAGCATTGTGATGAAAAGTGTCACAGAGAATTGTGATGAAAAGTTCATGGATCATTGTGGTTACAAAGGTCACAGAGCCTTGTGATGACACGGGCATGGACCATTGTGATGACAAACGTTGTGAAGCATTGTGATGACTGGAGTCACGGAGCATTGTGATGACAGGGGTAATGGAGCATTGTGATGACATGTGTCATGGAGCATTGTGCTGACAAGTGCATGGAGCATTGTGATGTCAAGGGTCATGGAGCATTGTGCTGAGAAAGGCATAGAGCATTGTGATGAAAAGGGTGAAAGAGCATTTTGATGGAAAGTTCATGGAGCATTGTGGTTAAAAAGGTCACAGAGACTGCTGATGATGAGGGAATGGACCATTGTGGTGACAAAGGTCATGAAGCATTGTGATGACTGGAGTCAAGGAGCATTGTGATGACAGGGGTCATGGAGCATTGAGATGACAAGGGCATGGAGCATTGTGATGACCCGGTAGGTCATGAAGTATTGTGAAGACAGGTGTCAGGGAGCATTGTGATGACATATGTAATGGCCCATTCTGATGACAATGACATGGAGCATTGTGATGACAAGGGTCAGGGAGCATTGTGCTGACAAGTGCATGGAGAATTGTGATGACAAGGGTCATGGAGCATTCTGATGACTACCTTGTGGAGTATTTTGAAGACAATGGCATGGAGCATTGTGATGAAAACGGCATGGAGCATTGTGATGAAAAAGGCATGGAGCCTTTTCGTGACAGTGTTCAAGGAGCATTCTGACGACAAGTGTCAGGGAGCATTGTGATGACAAGTGTATTGAGAATTGTGATGAGAAGGTCATGGAGCATTGTGATGAAAAGGGCATGGAGTATTTTGATGACAGGCATCATGGAGCGTTGTGATGACAAATGTTATGGAACATTGTGATCACAAGAGTTTGGAGCATTGTGATGACAAAGGTCATGGATCATTTTGATTTCAAGGAGCATGGAGCATTGTGATGACAAGGGCATGTAGCAATGTGATCCCAAGTTTCATGGAGGATTGTGATGACAAGCAAATAGAGCATTGTAATGACAAGGTCATGTAGCATTTTGCTGACAAAGGCATGGAGCATTGTGATGACAGGTGTCATGGAGCACTGTGATGACAAGCGTCACGGAGCATTGTGAAAACAGTGGTCATGGAGCATAGGGATGACAACGACATGGATCACTGTGATGACAAGCGTCATGGAACATTGGGCTGAAAATATTCATGGAGTATTTTGATGACAGGTGTCATGGAGCATTGTGATGACTATGGAATGGAACATTGTGATGACAAGAGTCCCGAATCATTGTGTTGTCAGGTGTCATGGAGTGTTGTGATGACAGTGGTTATGGAGAATTGTGATGATATTGGCCATGGAGCACTGTGATGAGGAGACCTTGGGTAATTGTGATGTTGTGCATCATGGAGCACTGTAATGACAAGGGGCATGGAGCATTGTGATGACAGGTGTCAGTGAGCATTGTGATGACAGGGGTCATGGAGCATTGTGATGACAAGTGCATGGAGCTTTGTGATGACATGTGCAAGGAGCATTGTGATGACAAGTGCATGGAGCATTGCAATGTCAAATGGATGGTGAATTTTGATGACAAGAGCATGTAACATTTTGATGAGTAGTGTCATGTAGCATTGTGATGACAAAGGACGTGGAGAATTGTGATGACAAGGGACATGGAGCATTTTGATAACCAGGGCATGGTGCATTGTGATGACAGGGGTCATGGAGCATTATTATGAGAACGGCCATGGTGCATTCTGACATAAGATATCACTTATGAAGAGAATGTAAACATGGCTACATATGAACTGATTTAGGGAAGAGAACAGAGTATCAGATTTAGAAAACAATCTAACGCTTGCTTAAGGGGAAAGGGAGGTGGGGAGATGCACAAAACATAAGATTGATATTAGCACAGGTACCGTTCCATAATCCAAAAACAGAAGAGACAAGCCCTACTCCTTCCTCAGTGAACGGAACTCACCAAATCTATTCCCCGCAGATAAATATATCTGACTAGTAAGAATTTTAAAACCTATGTATTGATATGTCTCCGTAAGGGAACCAAGTGTGTCTAGAACGACATAAACATGGCAGTGAGAATCAGCTCAAACCCACTATAAAAATGAATTTCAAAACAAAACATAAAAACAGTAAAATTCTTACACAATACCTTCAGAGGTTCTGATGAAACCTGGAATGACCGTATCTACAATGACAGCTGGATGTGGCATAAGGCTGGTCACTTGGGACTGAGAGGATTGGTGAGATTGGGTTAAAAAATGCAGGCCGTTTAAAGCAATAATACCTGCCACCCATTCCATGGTTCCCATCTCTCCAGGTAGAAGGGAATATCACTACAGTTATAACGTGTATGGGAACCTAGAGAATGGAAACCATCTGATGGTGAAAGGTTTCTAAAACTCTACTACTTTTTTCTCTCCTTCTGCTCCAGTTTGACATTCCAACTGCTTGACTATCAATCTCCCAACTTGGAAAGTCAGCCCCTATAACCTCCTGGTTCGCACAGTTGGCAAATTGTGCAGAGGATATAAGGGAAGAGAGAGAACCAATGAGAGAGTAGCTGTAGGCATTTGGACGGCCACATGACTCTCTAATTTCCCGTCACAAAGAGGACTTAACCAAAGTCTCAGCCTGCCCCCCAGAACCAGTATAAGTCTAGAAGCAAAACTGTTGATTTGCGGTCAGCTCACAAAAACGCGAGTTGAAAAATGGATCTCAGGGCCACAGCAATTCACTAACCTGCAGAGTTATAAAGGACTACTCCCTATGAAAAATCTGTTGAGGGAAAGCCACGAGATGGAAGGGAAAATGAGGCAGAATGGCATGAAACAGATTTCAAGAGGTACATTGGAATCGCCTTTAAACACAGGAAAAGCATTACAACTTCGAAAATTATGGAAATGGCCATAAAGGGCATATGGGTTTTCACGTGAATATATTCAGGAGAAAACGCATACGCCCTTTTTGGACAAGCAAGCAAGCGAGCAATGCAAATCTGCACTACAAAGAATTATCACTTCCGACGGGTCAAAAGGGACATCCAGAAAATGGGTAAAAACCAGAAAGGCAAGACAGGCCCTGGAGAACAGGGAGCCTTGTTATGCTGATGGGTGGCATGTAAATTGCCAACTGCCTCTCTGGAGGAGTGCATTGTGTTCCCTAAAACAAGTAAACAACAGAGCTACAGAGCCAAGGGCACTTCCAGTCTAGGGAATATACCTTGGGAAAACTGAAAATAAATAAGACAGATCCACACCAAAATTCAGGGCTGCACTGCTTACAAAAACCTCAACTTGTGTACACCTTAAATATCTCAGGAAAGACAAAAATGGTTCAAGAAATTGTGGTACTTACGTATAATGGAATATCGCTCAGCCATGAAATCAATGTCATAAGGCCAGTAGCAGCAAAATGAGTGGATTCAGGTACGATGATTCTAAGTGAAATAAGTCACAAAGAAAAAGAAACTTATCATAAGATATCACTTATGAAGATCCTGTAAACATGGCTACATATGAACTGAGTTAGGAAAGCGAAGAGAGACTCACATAAAAAAAAAACGCTTATGCCTGCTTAAGGGGGAAGGAGAGGTGGGGTGATGCATAAAATCAGATTTTGATATTAGTACAGGTACCGTTCCAAAAACCATATACGAAATAGACAAGACCTACACATTCCTCAGTGAAAGGGGCTCAACACCTCATATTCACCACAGAGTAATATAATTTACTAGTATGAATCTTAAAACCTATGTATTGATATGTCTCCGTAAGGGAATCAAGTGTGTCTAGACTGGCATAAACATGACAGTGAGAATCAGCTCAAACCCAGTATAAAAAGGAATTTCAAAAACAAAACAAAAAAACAGGGAAATTTCTTACAAATCCTTCAGGGTCTCTGATGAAACCTGGAATGACCCTATCTACAATGACAGCTGGATGTGGCATAAGGCTGGACACTTGGGACTGAGAGGATTGGTGAGATTGGGTGAGCAAATGCAGACCCTTTAAAGCAATAATGAGTGGCACCCATTCCATGGGTCCCAACTCTCAAGGTTGAAGGGAATATTACTACAGCTATAACATGTACGGGAAACCTAGAGAATGGACACACTGTGAATACGAAAGGTCTCTAAAACTCAACTAATAGTCCCTCTCCTGGTGCTCTGGTTTGACTTTCCATTTGCTTTACTATCAATCTCCCAACTTGGAGAGACAGCCCCTTTAACCTCCTGGTTCTCAAAAGTTGCCAATTTGGCAGAGGATGAAAGGGAAGAGGGAGAACCAATAAGAGAGTAGCTGTTAGGCATTTGGACGGGAACATGTCCCTCTAATTTCCCGGCCGGAAGAAAAATTAACCAAAGTCTCAGCCACCCACCACACACCAGTATAGGTCCTGAACCAAAGTTTGGACTTGCATTCAGCTCACAAAAAAACGAGTTGAAAAATGGAGCTCATGGGCACAGCAATTCACAAACTGGCAGAGAAATACAGGACAACTATCGTCCAAATATTTGTTTAATGGAAGGCAACGAGGCGGACTTGAATGTGAGGCAGAATAGCAGGAAACAGATTTCGAGAGGTATGTTGGAATCGCCTTTAAAGCACAGGAAGAGGGGCACAACTTCGACAATGATGCACTTGGCCAAAAAGGGCGTATGCCTTTTCGCCTGAATATATTCAGGAGAAAACGAATACGCCCTTTTTGGCCATCCAGCAAGCAGACAATGCAAATCTGCACTACAAAAATTATCACCTGAAACCAGTCAAAAGGGATATCCGCAAAATGTGTAAAAACCAGAAAGGCAAGACAGCCCCTGGAGAACTGGAAGCCTTGTTATGCTGATTGGCGGGATTAAGTTGCCAACTGCCTCTCTGGAGGAGTGCATTGTGTTCCGTAAAACAATTAAAGAACAGAGCTACAGAGCCAAGGGCACGTCCAGTCTAGGAAATATACATTGGGAAAACTGAAAATCAATAAGACAGAGCCACCCCAAAATTTAGGGTTTCACTTCTTTCAAGAACCTCAACTTGGGTACGCCTTAAATATCCCAGTTAAGACAAAAATGGTTCAAGAAATTGTGGAACTTATGTACAAGGAATATCCCTCAGCCATGTAATCAATGTCATAAGGCCAGTAGCAGCAAAATGAGTGGATTCAGGTACGATGATTCTACGTGAAATAAGTCACACAGAAAAAGAAAATTACCATAAGATATCACTTATGAAGATCCTGTAAACATGGCTACACATGAACTGTGTTAGGAAAGAGAAGAGAGACTCACATTTAGAAAACATTCTTATGCCTGCTTAAGGGGGATTGAGAGGTGGGGTGATGCATAAAACCAGAGTTTGAATTAGTACAGGTACCTTTCCAAAAACCTAATACGGAATAGACAAGACCTACACCTTCTTCAGGGAAAGGGAAACAAAAACCCATATTGCCCGCAGAGGAATATATCTTACTAAAAAGAATCTTAAAACCTATGTATTGATATATCTCCTTAAGGGAATCAAGTGTGTCTAGACTGGCATAAACATGGCAGTGAGAATCAGCTCAAACCCACTATAGAAAGGAATTACAAAATCAAACCAAAAAAACAGGGAAATTCTTTACAATTCCTTCAGGGTCTCTGATGAAACCTGGTATGACTCTATCTACAATGACAGCAGGATGTGGCATATGGCTGGACACATGGGACTGAGAGGATTGTTGAGATTGGGTGAGCAAATGCAGAACCTTAAAGCAATAATGTGTGGCAGCCATTCGATGGGTCCCAACTCTCCAGGTTGAGGGGAATATTACTAGAGCTATAACATGTACGGGTAACCAAGAGAATGGACCCACTGTGAATATGAAAGGTTTCTAATACTCACCGATAGTCCCTATCCTGGTGCTCCGGTTTCACTTTCCAATGCCTTTAATATCAATCTCCCAACTTGGAGAGACAGCCCCTTTTACCTCCTGGTTTGCACAGGTTGACAATTTGGCAGAGGATGAAAGGGAAGAGGAAGAACCAATGAGAGAGTAGCTGTTAGTTATTTGGAGGGGCACATGTGACACTAATTTCACGGCAGGAAGAAGAATTAACCAAAGTCTCAGCCACCCGCCAGGAAGCAGTATAGGTCCTGAACCAATATTTTGGACTTGCATTCAGCTCACAAACAACGAGTTGAAAAATGGAGCTCAGGGGCACAGCAATTCACAAACTGGCAGAGGAGTAAAGGACCACTATCGTGCAAAAATCTGTTGAGGGAAGGCAACGAGGCGGATGTGAAAGCGAGGCAGAATAGGCGGAAACAGATTTCAAGAGGTACGTTGGAACTGCCTTTAAAGCACAGGAATAGGGGCACAAATTTGACAATGATACACTTGTCCGAAAAGGGCGTATGAGTTTTCTCCTGAATATATTCAGGAGAAAACACATAGAACCTTTTTGGCCAGGCAATCAAATGGGCAATGTGAAACTACACTACAAAGAAGCATCACTTCCCACCGGTCAAAAGGGACATCCGCAAAATGTGTAAAAACCAGAAAGGCAAGACAGGTGCTGGAAAACTGGGAGCCTTTTTATGATGATGTTCGGGACGTAAGTTGCCAACTGCCTCTCTGGAGGAGTGCATTGTGTTCCCTAAAACATAAACAACAGAGCTACAGAGCCAAGGGCACTTTCAGGCTAAGGAATATACCTTGGGAAAATTGAAAATCAATAAGCCAGAGTCACCCCAAAATTTAGGTTTGCACTGCTTAAAAGAGCCTCAACTTGTGTCCACCTTAAATATCCCAGGAAAGACAAAAAGGGTTTAAGAAATTGTGGAACTTACGTACGATGGAATATCCCTCAGCCATGAAATCAATGTCATAAGACCAGTAGCAGCAAAATGAGTGGATTCAGGTACGATGATTCTAAGTGAAATAAGTCACACAGAAAAAGAAACTTATCATAACATATCACTTATGAAGATCCTGTAAACATGGCTACACATGAACTGAGTTAGGAAAGAGAAGAGAGTCTCACATTTAGAAAACACTCTTATGCCTGCTTAAGGGGGAAGGAGAGGTGGGGTGATGCATAAAACAAGAGTTTGATATAAGCAGAGGTACCGTTCCAAGAACCAACTATGGAATAGACAAGACCTACACCTTCCTCAGTGAAAGGGACTCAAAACACCATATTTCCCACAGAGGAATATATCTGACTAGTAAGATTCTTAAAACCTATGTATTGATATGTCTCTTTAAGGAATCAAGTGTGTCTAGACTGGCATAAACATGGCAGCGAGAATCAGCTCAAACCAACTATAAAAAGGAATTTCAAAAACAAAAGAAAAAAACAGGGAAATTCTTTACAATTCCTTCAGGGTATCTGATGAAACCTGGAATGACCCTATCTACAACGACAGCTGGATGTGGCATAAGGCTGGACACATGGGACTGAGAGGATTGGTGAGATTGGGTGAGCAAATGCAGACCCTTTAAAGCAATAATGCAAGGCACCCATTCCATGGGTCCCAACTCTCCAGGTTGAAGGGAATATTACTACAGCTATAACATGTAAGGGAAACCTAGAGAATGGACACACTGTGAATACGAAAGGTTTCTAAAACTCAATGAATAGTCCCTCTCCTGGTGCTCCAGTTTGACTTTCTAACTGCTTTACTATCAGTCTTCCAACATGGAGAGACAGCACCTTTAACCTCCTGGTTCGCACAGGTTGCCAATTTGGCAAATGATGAAAGGGAAGAGGGATAACAAATGAGAGAGTAGCTGTTAGGCATTTGGACGGGCATATGTCACTCATATTTCCCGGGAGGAAAAAGAATTGACCAAAGTCTCAGCCACCCACCGGGAAACAGTATAGGTCCTGAACCAAAATATTGGACTTGCGTACAGCTCACAAAAAAACAGTTAAAAAACGGAGCTCAGGGGCAGACCAATTCACAAACTGGCAGAGTAATAAAGGAAAACTATCGTCCAAAACTGTGTTGAGGGAAGGCAACGAGGCGGACTTGAAAGCGAGGCAGAATAGCCAGAAACAGATTTCAAGAGGTACGTAGGAATCACATTTAAAGCACAGGAAGAGGGTCACAATTTCGACAATGATGCACTTGGCCAAAAAGGGCTTATGCATTTTCTCCTGAGTATATTCAGGAGAAACCGCATACACCATTTTTGGCCAAGCAAGCAAGCGGGCATGCAAGTCTGCACTACAATGAAGTATCACTTCACACCGGTCCAAAGGGACATCCACACAAAGGGTAAAAACCAGAAATTCAAGACAGGCCCTGGAGAACAGGGAGCCTTGTTATGCTGATGGGCGGAATGTAAATTGCCAACTGCCTCTCTGGAGGAGTGCATTGTGTTCCCTAAAACAAGTAAACAATAGAGCTACAGAGCCAAGGACACTTCCAGTCTAGGGAATATACCTTGGGAAAACTGAAAATCAATAAGACAGAGCCACCCCAAAATTTAGGGCTGCACTGCTCACAAGAACCTCAACTTGGGTACACCTTAAGTATTCCAGGAAATATAAAACTGGTTCAAAAAATTGTGGTACATTCGTACGATGGAATATCCTTCAGCCCAGAAGTCAATGTCATAAGACCAGTAGCAGCAAAATGAGTGGATTCAGGTACGATGATTCTATGTGAAATAAGTCACACAGAAAAAGAAGCTTATCATAAGATATCACTTATGAAGATCCTGTAAACATGGATACACATGAACATATTTAGGAAAGAGAACAGAGCCTCACATTTAGAAAACACTCTTATGCCTGCTTAAGGGGAAAGGAGAGGTGGGGTGATGCATAAAACCAGAGTTTGATATAAGCACAGGTACCGTTCCAAAAACCAAATATGGAATAGACAAGACCTACAGCTTCCTCAGTGAAAGGGACTCAAAACGCCATATTTCCCACAGAGGAATATATCTGACTAGTAAGAATCTTAAAACCTATGTATTGATATGTCTCTGTAAGGGAATCAAGTGTTTCTAGACTGGCATAAACAGGGCAGCGAGAATCAGCTCAAACCCACTATAAAAAGGAATTTCAAAACAAAACATAAAAACAGGGAAATTCTTTACAATTCCTTCAGGGTCTCTGATGAAACCTGGAATGACCCTATCTACAAGGACAGCTGGATGTTGCATAAGGTTGGACAGATGGGACTGAGAGGACTGGTGAGATTGGGTGAGCAAATGCAAACCCTTTAAAGCAATAATGCATGGCACCCTTTCCATGTGTCGCAACTCTCCAGATTGAAGGGTATATTACTATAGCTATAACATGTAAGGGAAACCTAATAATGGACACACTGTGAATACAAATGTTTCTAAAACTCAACCAATAGTCCCTCTCCTTGTGCAACAGTTTGATTTTCCAACTGATTTACTATCAATCTCCCAACTTGGAGAGACAGCACCTTTAACCTCCTGGTTCGCAAAGTTTGCCAATTTGGCAAATGATGAAAGGGAAGTGGGAGAACCAATGAGAGAGTAGCTGTTAGGCATTTGGACGGGCACATATCACTCTTATTTCCCGGGAGGAAGAAGAATTAACCAAAGTCTCAGCCACCCACAGAAAACCAGTATAGGTTCTGAACCAAAATTTTGGACTTGCGTTCAGCTCACAAAAAACGAGTAAAAAAGAGGAGCTCAGGGGCACAGCAATTCACAAACTGGCAGAGTAATAAAGGGCAACTATCGTCCAACAATCTGTTGAGGGAAGGCAACGAGGCGGACTTGAAAGCAAGGCAGAATAGCAGTAAACAGATTTCAAGAGGTATGTGGGAATCACCTTTAAAGCACAGGAAGAGGGTCACAACTTCGACAATGATGCACTTGGCCAAAAAGGGCGTATGCGTTTTCTCCTAAATATATTCGGGAGAAAACGCATACGCCCTTTTTGGCCGAGCAAGCAAGCGGGCAATGAAAATCTGCACTACAAAGAAGTATCACTTCCCACCGGTCAAAAGGGACATCCACAAAATGGGTAAAAACCAGAAAGGCAAGACAGGCCCGGGAGAACAGGGAGCATTGTATGCTGATGGGCGGCATGTAAATTGCCAACTGCCTCTCTGGAGGAGTGCATTGTGTTCCCTAAAATAAGTAAACAACAGAGCTAGAGAGCCAAGGGCACTTCCAGTCTAGGGAATATACCTTGGGAAAACTGAAAATCAATAAGACAGAATAACCCCAAAATTTAGGGGTGCACTACTTACATGAACATCATCTTGGGTACACCTTAAATATACCAGGAAAGATAAAAATGGTTCAAAAAATTGTGGTACTTACGTATGATGGAATATCCCTTAGCCATGAAATCAATGTCATAAGACCAGTAGAAGCAAAATGAGTGGATTCAGGTACGATGATTCTAAGTGAAATAAGTCACACAGAAAAAGAAGCTTATCATAAGATATCACTTATGAAGATCCTGTAAACATGGCTACACATGAACTGAGTTAGGAAAGAGAACAGAGTCTCACATTTAGAAAACACTCTTATGCCTGATTAAGTGGGAAGGAGAGGTGGGGTGATAAATAAAACCACAGTTTGATATAAGCACAGGTACCGTTCCAAAAACCAACTATGGAATAGACAAGACCTACACCTTCCTCAGTGAAAGGGACTCAAAACCCCATATTTCCCTCAGAGGAATATATCTGACTAGTAATTATCTTAAATCCTATGTATTGATATGTCTCCGTAAGGGAATCAAGTGTTTCTAGACTGGCATAAACATGGCAGCGAGAATCAGCTGAAACCCACTATAAAAAGGAATTTCAAAAACAAAACAAAAAAACAGGGAAATTCTTTACAATTCCTTCAGGGTCTCTGATGAATCCTGGAATGACCCTATCTACAAAGACAGCTGGATGTGGCATAAGGCTGGACACATGGGACTGAGAGGATTGGTGAGATTGGGTGAGCAAATGCAGACCCTTTAAAGCAATAATGCGTGGCACCCATTCCATGTGTCCCAACTCTCCAGGTTGAAGGGTATATTACTATAGCTATAACATGTAAGGGAAACCTAAGAATGGACACACTGTGAATACAAAAGGTTTCTAAAACTCAACGAATAGTCCCTCTCCTTGTGCGCCAGTTTGACTTTCCAACTGCTTTACTTTCAATCTCCCAACTTGGAGAGACAGCACCTTTAACCTCCTGGTTCTCAAAGGTTGCCAATTTGGCAAAGGATGAAAGGGAAGAGGGAGAACCAATGAGAGAGTAGATGTTAGGCATTTGGACAAGCACATGTCACTCTTATTTCCTGGGAGGAAGAAGAATTAACCAAAGTCTCAGCCACCCACCGGGAACTGGTATAGGTCGTCAACCAAAACTTTGGACTTGCGTTCAGCTCACAAAAAACGAGTTAAAAAGTGGAGCTCAGGGGCAGAGCAATTCACAAACTGGCAGAGTAATAAAGGGCAACTATCGTCCAACAATCTCTTGAGGGAAGGCAACTAGGCGGACTTGAAAGCGAGGCAGAATAGCAGGAAACAGATTTCAAGGGGTACGTTGGAATCGCCTTTAAAGCACAGGAAGAGGGGCACAATTTCAACTATGATGCACTTGGCCAAAAAGGGCGTATGCGTTTTCTCCTGAATATATTCAGAAGAAAATGCATACGCCCTTTTTGGCCAAGCAAGCAAGCGGGCAATGCAAATCTGAACTACAAAAAGTATCACTTCCCACCGGTCAAAAGGGACATCCACAAAATGGGTAAAAACCAGAAAGGCAAGACAGGCCCTGGAGAACAGGGAGCCTTTTTATGCTGATGGACGGGATGTAAATTGCCAACTGCCTCTCTGGAGGAGTGCATTGTGTTCCCTAAAACAAGTAAACAACAGAGCTACAGAGCCAAGAGCACTTCCAGTCTAGGGAA